>NC_046172.1:25464629-25567994 GCF_011064425.1 Rattus rattus
GAGGAGGAGGAGGAGGAGGAGGAGGAGGAGGAGGAGGAGGAGGAATGGATCCAGGGTTACAAGCAGCTTTACTGGTGGAAGCTGGGAGTTGAGGCAAAGGACTAAGCCAAGAAAAGGGTTTACTCTCTACAAAGTCAATGGACAGAACCAAAAGGATCAGTTAGAGACAGTGTGCTTAGAATACAGCTCAAACTCATCCAAAACATTTAGAAATTAAGAAAGATCGACAGCATCAATACTTTTAGTATCTATTCCCATTTCTTCTGAAGGGGGTACCTGTGACTCCCCATCCTAGTGATAAACAGTAACAGATATAGGTTGGGGAATTTAATCTACCTTGAACTTTAGGCCCCCGAGGAAATTGACTCCCCAAGGAAATGAAAATAGTAGAAGGTTCCTTGGCAAAGATGTGTGATGTTGGCTTATGGGATATTATCAGGAGTTACAAGTGACAATGGCCAACAATTTAGTGTAGCAATCTTAATTGACTTTTCTCACAAAACTGGGCCATCTTTCATTCAGTGTGATAGGATAAATGTTCTGATGGGCCATGAAGCAGTGAGTCAATAACTGTGGCAGAACAGAAGAAAGACGGATCAAGACAACCAAAATAGTTTCACCATTTCAGTTATTTTGCCTATAAGGTAGAAACAGTTAGTTGCTGATGGGGTTGAACGTGCAGCTCAATGGTATAGTGCCCTGAGATTGGTGCTTGGACCTTTAAGTAAACTAGAATTAATGTGGTAAACTCATTTTGTTCCGGTCAGCCATTTTCTTTTAGGGGTGGCTGTAGGGAAAGCAGGGAATTAAACTCAGAGCAATGTGCATGCTAATTATGACCTCTGTAACTGAACTGCATCCCCGGGCACTATGTAATAGCAGCTTTTCTTGTTGTTCTGATGAAATAGCTCCCTAAAGCAACTTGAAGGAGGACAGGTTTATTTTGTCTCACAGCTTAAGGGAACAGAGGCTGTTACATTAGCGAAAAACATCATAGCAGAAGCTGTGCTGATGGGAACCTATTCATCTCTGGGCAAACCATGGGATGGATGGAGCAAGGTAATTCTGGAGTATTTCCTTTTCCCATTTGCATTCAGGTAAGGATGACAGCCCATAGACTTGTGTCACACACCCTCAGGACAGAACTTCCCCTCTTAGCTAATCTGATCTGGAAACACTTTCACAGAAACACCCAAAGTATACCTCATTAAGGTCATCTTGTGTTTTTCTGTGGGTTTGGTATGTGCATGTGTGCACATGTGTACATTCATATATGTGGCTTCGGGGGACAGAGGTTGGTGTTGAGTGTCTTTCTCTATCATCTTATTCTTTGAGACGGTCATTCACTGACCACGGGGCTCCCTGATTGGCTAGGATGGCCAACAGTGAGGTCTAGAGATTGTCTCTGTCTCCTTCCAACACCAGCATGGCCATCTTTTATATGCATCCTATGGGTGGGTCTCATGTTTTCAGGATTGCATAGCAAGCACTTTACCCACGGAGCTAGGTGTATCTTAATGTAATCCTGTGACCATGACAACTAACTTTCTCATCCAGCATATTTTTGTGTAGAAGATTTTCTTAGAACCTGTTTTACATTTCTTTGAAAATGTATTTTTCAGGCATCTTGAATGTCTACTTTAAGACCAGCAAGAAAAGTGTTTTCACTCTATCCCGATGAAGATTATTGCCAAATGCATGGGACACAAAAGTATTTGTAATGGAAATTCCTCAACATTGCTTCCAAATTAGTGCTGACATCCCTTCTAAATATGAGCCTTGGAAACAAAAACAAAACCTTCAGGAAGTGGATGATAAAGGAAAACAACAGGGAGCAGTGAAATCATCACCCTGGGTTTGCTTTCTGCTACTCTGTGAAGAAACCAAGGTGGTCAGGAACAGAAAGTTCTCGTCAAACATAAGCACCAAAGCATGTGATTGTGTGGCTTTATGTGTGTGGTTCTAATGGGAAGAGGCAACTTATCAGCTGAAGATGATTCAGGCTGGGAGGGTAGGACAGAGGGAGGGAGAGAAGGGGGGAGGATAGGGGAGCAGGGAGAGAGTTGGCTCTAAGCTAGTTTAAATTTCTGAGCTCAGATAAATCTTCCTTGGTCTTAGACTATTGACCTTTGACAGTAAGGTATTCTTGGTTTGAGAAGCTGCTCTGTTCATTGTGTAGCATCTCACAATATCGGTGCCCTTTTTCAGACATGTGGTTCATCCCTTCCCAGTTAAGAAAATCAAAATTGTCTGCAGCCATTGCCAAATGCTTACCCGGAGCAAGCAACTTCCCGTGCAAGTGCCAACTGTCCACTGATGCTTCAGATGATCTGGCTCGGATGAGAAGATTTAGAACAAAACTTTTAAAATTACCAGGAGAGAAAACTAGTTTATGTGTGCCTTTGTGGGTGCTGTATGTTTGTATATGTGTTTATGTATTTGATAATGGGTAGAATGTTCTATGGAAGTCAGAGGACAAGCTTAAGGGTCAGCCTTTGCCTTTATGTTATTTGAGATGTGACCCTTTATTGTTGGCTGCTATCTGGGTGAGCCTTCTGAGGAGTGTCTTGTCTCTGCACTCCATCTCTTCATCAGAGTACTGGGTTTACAGACGCCTCTGCACCCAGATATCTGGAGACTCTTGGTAGTCAACCTCAGTTTGCCCACTTACTGAGCCATTTCCTCAGCCCCCAAAATCAATTGTTAAAAGATTTTCTAATCAATTATGAGCCTAAGTATCTTTAATACATAATAAAATTGCATCAGTGTGTAATAAAATCACCACATGGTAAACTTGTACCTTAAATATGCATTGCTATTTAAAAATAGAGTAAGTCAGGGACCCAGTTGCTTCTCTACTTGGAACAGGGCTTTGCAAGCTTGTACCTAATAAATAAAGTTTGCTCAGTTGATGGTCATGCACCTTCAATCAGAGTTTATGTATATGTGCAGATTCCTTAAGTGCATACAGCATAAGAACAGCGATCTTTCTCATTAGATAAAGTGCTAGATCTCCCAGGAAAATGACAGCACAGGGGAGCAGTTCAGGACAAACAATGGGGCCATGTCAGGTAATGTATCAACTGTGGCTATTTTGTCCCATCAAGATCTTTGGGTGGTGGTGGCACATGCCTTTAATCCCAGCACTTGGGAGGCAGAGGCAGATGGATCTCTCAGTTTCAGGCCAGCCTAGTTAACCTAATGAGTTTCAAGAGAGCTGGGGCTACACAGAGAAACCCTGTCTTGAAACACCAAACAACCAAACCAAACAAAAAGTTCTTCGGATATGACCCTGACAATTCATAGTGTTGGTGGTGATGAACTAGCACTGGATACAGGATGCTTATTTTCTTCATTATCTCGGCATGTTTTTGTAACATGGTGATTGGGCTGAACACAATAGAAGCATGAGAGCAACTGAGCTCCTCTTCTTCCTGGACGAGTGGGCAGATGATTCTGAAGTCAGAATCCTTAAACACATCTAAATAAGCAATTGGTGACTGCCTTTGCTTCAAATAAAGTGCTTGGTAGCTTTGAAGCCATATTGGGCACGTTCCCTTTTCTTTGGAGTGGTTATCTTTTAAGCAGGACAGACTCACTAAAATACCATCTACAGTGGGTCTTGCTGGCCCCCATTTAGTCATCTTTGTATAAATGAGATGATTATGTTTTGTTGTTAATGTTTGTTTTGGGTTTTAATTGGTTTGTTGGTTGGCTTTCAACTCCTACTAAACCAATGAATCCTCTGGGGCTCTTGTGAAAATGCAGATTATGACTCAGTACCTCTGAACTGAGGTTTAATATTATGTACATTCAAAAGGCACCCAGGTAGAGCTGGTGCTGTGCTAGGCTGGTTGCCTCAGTACGTTTTTGTTGCTGTAACAGGGTACCTCAAATGGGCAATTCATAAGGGAAGGAAGTTGATTCTGTTCATGGGTTCTAGGAACTGGAAATCCAAAATCAGGAAGCTGCACTTTGATGTAGTTATTACTCTTGAGTGGTAAGAACATGTTAGAAAGTAGAGGCAAGTGGGTATATATAGGAGTTATCAAGCATAAAGGGCAGCCTTAAGTTAGAGCAACTCATTCTCACATAACTAATTTAGTCCCTGGGTGTCTCAGTGGGTAAAGACACTTTCCTCAAATCCTGATGACCCAAATTTGATCATCAGGACCCACAAGGTAGAAAGAGAAAATCTTCCTCAAACTTGTCCTTTGACCACATTAGTGCCATCCACAACCTTACAGGGTTCTGTACATAGAAAGTTTGGAGCCAGCCTTGGCTACATGAGACATTGAATCAAAAACTGAACTCAGATTAAGTCTGGTTGCTTCTGCAAGTTATAACATAGGTCAAAAATGTGCAGACCTATGACACGGTGCTAACCTACCTTTATGATACTAAAGAATACAATTTAAAGGGATCACTTGAGACTATATTTATTTTTCTAGCACAGGACCTAAAGGATGGTATGACACAGCTCTTTAAGGAAATGCACTTTCTTTAACAGGCTTTCCTTTCATAGGAGGAGCATCTTGAATATATGGGTAAAATTGTTTGTACAAAAACAAACAAGAAAAACCTTTCTGGGAGGGGACCAAAACTAAAACTAGTCAACCAACAAACCAATTAAAATCCAAAACAAACAGTAACAACAAAACATAATCATCTCATTCATACAAAGATGACTAAATGGGGGCCAGCAAGACCCACTCTAGACAGTTTTTTAGTGAGTCTGTCGTGCTTGAAAGATAACCACTCCAAAGAAAAGGGAACATGCCCAATATGGCTTCAAAGGGGTAATCGTTAGACAATAGAGAGACAGAATTCTTTATTATTTTCCACAATGATATTGTGATAATGACATTCCTTGTTACTGTTATCAAATATGCTGACAAAATCAAGGAACACGGGATTCATTTGGGCTCAAAATTCAAGGGCACAGTCCTTAATGAAGGGGAAGTAATAATGGAAGGAGTTAAAAGTGGCTGATTGTGTTTTACCCACAATCAGGAAGAACAGGAAGATGAATACTACTACTTAGCTCACTTGCTCCTTTTTATTCAGTCTAGAACCTGAACCCATAGAACGGTACCATACATAGTTAGGGTAGATCTTCTCACCTCAATTAAACCAGTGCATAGACTCCCTCATAGACATGTATAGGTATGATTCCATGGTACTTCTAAATCTACCTTATGTTGATCATCAATCAACATGGCGATACGTGTAACTGTTATAAAGTGTTCGAGCGGGCTGGAGAGATGGCTCAGCCGTTAAAGGCTAGGCTCACAACCAAAAATATAAAGTGTTCGAGCATTGAATGTTGGCTAAACTGCGAATGTCTCTAACTGCTCTCATAGGCCTTTATTTGGTGGTATTGGATAAAATGGGAGCTGTCCTAATTTTTTGAGGGGGTAGAAAGGGTAAACTCCAGCAAGTTGTATGCAGAGAGTGGGTTGTATTGAAGACAGACAGTAAGGCTGTAAACAGAGCAAGCAGCACACCTCTAAAATTCCAAGTAATATCTAAGTTAGTGTCTAACAAAGCAAGTTACCATGGGGCTGTTGTGGGGAGAACTAAGGCTATAATTATTCATGGTCCACTGGGCACACAAGCCAAAAGAACTCTGGTTTTGAGATCTTGGCTTTGAGGAATGAGCCCAAGTATCTACTTGAAAAGGTAAGAGAGCAGTGACAAAGACATGGAATGTCTGACATGAAAGACACCATGATAGATAGATAAAAAGCTTTTGTTCTGTTGCACTCAGTGATAATGCCTCACAACTTTACTTTTGATATTGGTTTAAAACAATCTTGATGTACCGAAGGAAATTAAGTAACTGGTACAAGTCATAATTCAACTTGTTTTTATAATTAATTTTTAATGTCTTTCATCAAATTTTAATTATAAAAAGCAGAGGTATGATAAGCTCATTTAAAAAAATAAGGAAAGAGAAAAGCAGAGAAATACATATTTTACCATGAAGACAATTGCTGTTAATTAAGTATGCTTTCAGAATGTTGCATCTCTCTGGAAAGATTAAACATTTTTTGAATTATATTTTCTGAGTAATTATGGATTCAAACATATACACACATATATACACCCTGCTTTCTTCGCATAAATTTTATCACAATCTATGTTGAGATTTTGTTTTTAGGGGCTGTTGAGATGTAATAGTAATTAAAATCACTTGCTGCTTTTGCAGAATACGCAGGTTTGGGTCCCAGCACTCATAAGGTGGCTTACAATCATCTGTAACGCCGGTTTCAAGAGATCCGATGTCCTTTTCTGACTTCTTTGAACATTCTAATCACATGGTAGATTATTCACATACATGTAGACAAATATTCACACAAGTAAAATAAAAATTTTAAAATATAAATATTTTGTTTTTATTTTTATTTATTTCTCTCTTTAGTTATGAACATACATGTGTGGGTGCCCATGGAGGCCAGAAATGGCAACAAAAGCTGGGAACTGGAGTTACATATTGTTGGTGATTGGACTGATGTGGGTGCTGGGCACTGGACGTGGGTCCTCTGGAAGAGCACAAGGTATATTAACCACTAAGCAATCTCTCCAACCCATATCCTAACCATTTTTGTCATTTTATGATCTTTGAATCATTTTGGAATTAAAGTCATTGTAATGATTTGTGAAAAGGGATTAAATTTGCAAATATGTGAATTCCACAAATCTTTTATTTCATAATTATTCAGGTAAATTCCTTCTAGAATGCTCTGAGGACACTACCACCTATTCAAAGATGTGTTTAATCCAAGAGCCCTCTCTTAGAACAGCCCACCACTTACCTCATTTGGGAGCAAAAAAAAAAAAAAATCTAATCTCTCCATTGGCAGCAAAGCCCAGAAGAGTTACTGATTTAATTCAGTGGCTATTTGTAGATGCAAACTTGCCCTTTTATTCTCACCTTAAGAGTGCCAGGCGAGATGCTGTGCCAAAGAAACAAACAAACAAAAAAGTCCCCTGCTTTTCCTGTCTGCATTTCAGTGACATTTCTTTGGAAATAATCATCATCTGGATATATAGCCTCTCTCCATCCTAAGGTTGTTTGGTCCCCTAGCCTAAGAGGATCCATTTCCAATAGAACAAGTTGGTAGGTACATTATCGAGAAAAGGGTAAGCAACAAAGGGATTGATTTCACAGACCCAGTAAAGCAAAATCCATTTAATGAGCACACAAATGATACCTATTTGCTTAAAAAGAGTGGTTTTCAGGAGAGATTTTGGGGAAGTAGTTTCTCTTTCCAAGGGCCATGAAATTTAGATAATACCTTTTCAGGCCTCTCTGTATCTCTCTGTGTCTCTGCCTGTCTCTGTCTCTGTCTCTGTCTCTGTCTCTGTCTCTGTCTCTGTCTCTCTGTCTCTCTCTCTCTGGAGAAATTTCCAATATTGAATAATTGGTCTCTGGAATAATTTGTTTGGATCATGGGTTTAAAAGATTAAACAGTTCTACTGATTTGCATTAAACATCTGAATTAATTTTTCAGAGCTGAATGCCAAAGTGTCATTTTCTACTAGTGATCACATAAACAATTCTAAGAGCTAGACCCCACCAAATACAGGCCACTGTATGCCCTCTTTTTTTTTACTGCTAAGTTAATGTGCTTAGTGGTATGTCCTCCAAACCGCAGCATGACACAACACAGATAAATTGTACATCAGCTAGTCCTCCAAACAATAAGGCTGAAGCCATTTCCACTTTCATTGGTGTTAGTTAATTCTTCATTGTCAACTTGATGGTGTTTAGAATCCCATTGTGGGGAGAACCTATGGGATATCTTTGAAGGATTTTCTCCATTAAGCTAATGCAGGTAAGAAAACACAGCTTGACTGTGATGGACACCATCCTATGGGTTGGGGGTTTGACTGAATAAAAAAAGAGAAGGTTGGTAGAGCACCGCCCTTCGTTCCTCTTTGCTTCTTAACGGGATGCTATGTGGCCCACCACCTCCCTTTCCTACTTTCATGCTTCTACACCAGGATGGGTTCTATACCCTGGAACTCTAAGCCAAAGTAAACCCTTTCTTCAATAGTTGCCTTTGTCAGAACAACCAGATAAGTAATGACTACATTATACGGTCCTGACTGTATAATGACTGAGTTCCCATCTTATTTTGTATGCTTCATTTCCAGGACACATTTCTGAGATAACAGTAAGCTGTCTTCCACCAAGTACGTTTTCTTTTTGTCTACACACTCCCCGTTGGAGGATCCATTTTTGAAACTGTGCATGTCATTAGCTCCTCTGCAAGTAGAAAAGAAAGATTGAAATATGCTTTGTATTTTAGCCTTTCCTTCCCTAGGAAAGTTAGGAGAAATGGGTCTATCGACCCTTCTTCTAGATTTGCTAATTGAGGTACCTGACGGTACTTGCTCAATGGGAGTCCTTACCTATGTAATGCCCCTGTTATGATATACCAAGTGTGCCCTCTATTAGTTATGCTAACCCCACTAAGAATCGGTACATTTCAGGAGCATGCGCAGCTGGAAAATACTACACTTAAATTACCCACGTGTAAAATGAACATGTTTCATGACAAAAACTAGTTTGTTTATTGATACCTTTCTACATATCCAAACAATGATTTGGTATTGTATATGTTAAACCTGGCCTAGAATCAATCTCTCTCTCTCTCTCTCTCCCATGTGTGTGAATATATGTGTATGCCATAGTGCACTTGTGGAGTTGAAAGGACTAACTCATGTGTCAGTCCTTATCACCCATCTTATTTGAAATAGGATCTCTTGTTTACTGCTATGGATACCAGAAATTCTCCTGGCTCCATATCTTCTATGCCTACAGGAGTGCTAGGATTACAGCCCACGCATTACAATACCCAGCTTTGTGTGGGCTCTGGGGATACAGACTCAGATCTTCTTGCTTGTTGAGAAAGTGCTTTACTCATTGAGACATCTGCCCGGCTGGTGGCTAGTCACTGGCTAGTCTTTTCTAACAACTCTACAGTTTTCTTCCTCGAAAGGATAGTCCAGGATCTTTGACATCAGCATGCCTGGCACGTTAAAAATTCAGAATCTTCAGCCAAGTCTCAACTCTTCTTAGTCAGACTCTGGCTTTGAGTTCAATGAGTCCTTCTAACACACTTCTGGAATAGGTCTAAGGATTCCTTATTGATCTGTCTTCAAGGTCATCTGACCCTGCTTAAGAAGTGATATTTTTTGATGCTTCTATATCCCCATTATGATTGACTGGCTTTTTTGGGCTCATAGCTAAGAGAGGACAAACTAGTTTTCTATCCCTCATAGTTTTGTGACCCTATGAAATGTTGAACTTTCGGTCCATTTGATTCAATCACTGCTTGTTTAGGGACTGCCTTGCAAACAGTCTAATGCTATTATGCATGCTGTTTACTGTAGGGCAGGAAAATGCAATATTGAATAATGAGTCCCATGGGCAAGAAAAGAGATGTGGAAATTTCACCTATAATCGAGTTAAAGAACATTCGATTCAATAAGTAGCAGAAAGATGTGCCTGGAGTAGATAAAATGCATTTATATATAGGAAGTTGACAGAACCTTTTCTTTTCCCCAAGCCTTTAATAAAAATGTATATTGATTTTAAGCCATAAAATAGAAGGGTTAATGGGAACAATTAGCCAAAGATCAGTGTCAGAATCATTGAAATTTAAAATGTCAGTAGAATGAAAAGAGCTCGGGGGAAGATAAAATAGCAAGAAGACTCCTGGAGAAATGTCAGGAACACATGAAGAAGCAGGGTGCCATGAAACTACGTGCAGTTTGGTCCAGAGAACAGCACAAACATGGAACAGGTGTTGTGTGGATACTGACATGCTGTATCTGTAATGAGGTCCCCTAAGGTTAGCATTTTAATAATGCCTCGGTGAGGTCTATCTGGTTCACCCTGAGTGAATATTTGCTGCTAATAACTGCTTAATAGGAGTTTGGATCCCAAACCTTGTGTGGGTTGGCCAGAGCCCCGAAGGTAATAAGCAGACAACAATAGTGGCATTCATGATGACCTTGGATCTCAGTGAGCCTCAGGTACCCTTTCTATAGTCAATCAATCCACAGAGAGAGAAGGAACAAAAAAGTGAGTGAGAAAGACCAGACTAGGAAGGAAGAGAGAGATATACAAATGTTCAAAAGAGACCTTTACCTATAATTTGTATATAAACAATGGTTTTGCAAATTTGAAATAACTTTTATACTAAAAAAAGTCATTATACACATCATACTTACAGATTCTAACGCATTTGAGTTGTATATGTAGGGCAAATTGACCAGCATGTAACAGGCCTAAATTCCATCCTAGTACCATAACAAAACAGAAAAGATTCTAGAAAACCTTATAAGGAGAGACTCAATATGGCCAATGCCACAGTTCTTAACATTATATGAAATGGCCACTTTTTGTTCCAGTGTGAGCTATGAAGGAGCGTTGGGAGGGACTACTTCAGAAAATGATGATTTGCCAAGCTGAAAGACAGAACATAGAGAAGTAGTCTGGTGCAGCATTACATGGGTCATAGTTCTCCCTGCTAGGATATGAGCAAGGTCAAAAAAAGCTACCTGCTCACCAAAGATTTGGGGAAGCCCCAACAGTGTTCCTCTCTATTGAAGCCATAATGGAAGAAACAGTTTTGCATTTTCTAAAAATACAATGGCCCTACTTATAGCCACTTACCAGTACGGCCCCTGGTCAATTATTCTGGGTTCTATAGTACTGTTCTATGCTTTGCCTAAAGCTGTGCTAATGGATGCAAATTTATGTACAGGGGGAGGGAATCCAGAAAAGTAAAGGAAGAATGCAAGTGCAGAACTTAAGGATTTTCTAGTTTGAAAATTCTAGCCATTTTCTTTTTCATGCTGGGACTCCATGATCAACAGCTTCACTCCTCTTAAGTCCTCTTAGGTAGCTTAGAGTCTCATAGGGGATGAGGTGCTAATAAAACATTATACAGATATTTAAATATAAGATATATTTTAATCACTGCTTTTGTTCTGCTAGGCGTTATAAGTCTATTCAAATTGAAAGGTAAGCATTACCTCAAACACAAATGCTCTCACCTACAATATGTCCTCCCTGCAAGATATGCTAGGTGGTATAGAACTTGTGGGAGTAGCTAACCAAAGTCTGGTTTGATTAAGGCCTACGCCACAAGACAGAACCCAAGCTTGACACTGACAGACCAAGAATCAGAGACTAGATAGCTCAGAGACCTGGGGTAAAATGAAATAATGCTGGTTTACAAAAAGAAACAATAAAATATCTACTAATGATATTCTGTTATACTCATAGATTGGTGTTGTATTCTCATCATCAGAAAGGCTTCCTACTATAGCATAAGGGAACAAATATAGAAACCAAAAGAAAGATATTTTACACACAGAGGGGGGGGAGGGAGGGAGGAGGAGGGAGGAGAGAGAGAGAGAGAGAGAGAGAGAGAGAGAGATCTTAGAATATACAGCTCTAAATATAGGATGTCCATCAAATACTTCCCTCAGAGCTAAGGGAACTCAATAGAAAAGGAGGCATAAAAAAATGTAAGAAGCCAGAGAGGATGGAGGACACCAGGGAACAAGTCCTTCTGAATCGACTGAGCAAACTCACATGAACCCACAGACACTGAAGCAGCAAGCATGGGGCCTACACAGCCGTGTGTGTGTGTGTGTGTGTGTGTGTGTGTGTGTGTGTGTGTGTGTGTGTGATGTGTTCCACTGCACACGTGAAAGTAAAAGGGTAGTTTTGGGGAGTTGGTTCTCTTCTCCACTACAGTTTCAATCATCTTGGTGGGCCCATTTGAGACTTTAATCAAATCTCTCCAGATTTAATTTCTTATATCCTGTGTATTCTTGAATCAATATGCAGAAGTTGTCTAGATCCTTTGAGACTCTTGCAGATATCCAGGTGAAAGAAGCTGTGATGTTATGTAGAGGGGTAGAAGGGGGAGAGAGAAATAAAGAATGATAGATGATAGGTAGATAGAAGTAGATTTAGATATAGATAAAGGAAGGCATGTGTATCAGGGATGAACATCATATTCCTAGGTGGTATAAATGGAGAGTGGTATCATCTATTAAAATGAAGCGTCCATTCAAATGGATACTAGAAAGCAAACTCAGGTGTGAGATTATGAATTGGTTTTCTCATTTATGTTGGGCCCTTGCATTCCTATGTTGGTAGTAGGTACATGTGTGTAGACTCCAAACAGTTGATCTGGGCTACAAATACACAAGTTAATGGTTTTCCAATGCTGCTTGCTACCATTGTTATGTAGAAGTTCAGTTAAAGAGAGGGAGTAGAGTACCATTCTAACTTTAGCATCTTAAAGAGGGAATAGGTTCTGTTAATGGAAATTAAAGGGTGCTCATAGAAGAAGGAAAGGAGGAGTCTGTTGTGTTGGAAACCTAGTGCATTGATATGGCCACATACTGTAACAAGAACTCACCTTAAGTTTGGGTCACAGTAAATCCATTGAATGAAGCAATAAGGCAGTTATTGCTGATCTTCGACAAGTATTGTTTAGCTCTAATAATGAGAATAGATTCTAGAATGAAGTGAGATGACCCTTTCTTTCCTTAAGGACTAAAAGAAGACTGCCAGTCTGACTCTGGCCATATATGAGCAACCACACTTGGACTTGGCTCTCACCACTTAGAACGCAGAAAGTTGTGATGGTTGGTTTTGCTTGTCAACTTGATACAATCTAGTATCACCTAGGAAGGGAGTCTCAGCGAGAAACTGTCTAGATCAGGTCGGCTTCTGGGCATGCCTGTGAGAGATTATTTTTAATTCAGTTAATTGGAGTGGAGACTTCTGAATGTGTGTAGCACCATTCCATGGGCTGGGTCCTGTGGTGATAAAAAGATAAAATCCAGAACCCGAGTATGTATCTATTTCTCTGACTATGGCTACAGTGTAATCAGTTCTCTCCAGCTCCTTCAGCAGTGGGTGCCTAGGATGATGGACTATATCCTGGAATTCAGAACTGAAATAAAGCCCCCCTCCAATTGCTTTTGGCAGTAACATGAAGCAAAACTAAGACAAAAAACTAGTCCACCTCCTCAATTCCTTTGTGACTCTTAAAGCAAGAGAATCTTTCTGATAGCTAGTTTCTTTTTTAAGATTTATTGATTTTCATGTATGCGTACTTTTTGCCCGCATGTATGTAGATATGTGTTCTAGATAAATGCAGTGACCACAGAGGGCAGTAGAGAAGAGTCAGATCACCAGGAACTGAAGTTACAGACAGTTGGGCGTGGTCAGGTAGGTCCTGGGAATGCAACCTGGGACTTCTGCAGGAGCAGCTAGTGCTATTCACTGCTAAGCTGTCTCTCTAGGGCCCTGGCATGTTGTTTTAAAGATATACAGTCTGCTAGAGGTGTCCTTATGGGTAGAGCACTTGTGTAGTACCCATGTAGCAGTGGATTTGAATCTCGGCACTGACTAAACATGTAAATAAATAATAAAGAAATGTCTATTATAATACATTACTTCTGTCCTCGCACTAAAACAGTAAAAATAAAACAAATACTTTATCTGCTATTACAGTGAAAGAAAACACTCATCATGTTGGACATTTCTATGCCTGTCATGACATTTTCCTAACTGTTCAAGGAAAAGTCAGATATAATAGATTCTGCCCTAAGCAGTGACTTTAGAATGTAGCTTGTGTGAAATGGTCCTCCGCCTTTATTGCCTAGGTCTTAAATATTTTCAGAAATCTCAGGGAAGTACTGGATTTGTAAAAGATTTGAATTTTAAATCCATTTCCTTTCAACATTCTCTTTCAACTACCTATCAGGTGAGCCACATTAAAAAAGACTGCGTCATACTGTTTTTATGGCCTCCTAATAATAACCTCCTACAGGAGGTTACAGGCTGGAGCACCAGTAAAAGGAAGTATTTGGAGTCACAGGATTCAAATTGTGAAAGCACTTTTGTTTTGACATTTAGTTGTCAGCTGTCAACAATCTTTGGATTTCTGACTCCTGTTGCTTTATTGCGTCTGCATGTTCCTGGCTGAGAGCATTTCAGTGCGAATTTAAGGGCAAAAACGTTCGGCTCAAGGAATCTGTGTGGTAATATAAGAAAGCCCTAGTATATAAGTGATTCTGGTCTTACCTTAATCACATCCAGTTCTCCATCCCCAGTGAACAGAATCACATATTCTTCATATAACATATCATAAAACCATTCCATGTCATACTCTGAAACATCACAAGTTATGCTTCCATGGTCTGCACTGCTATTAGGGAAAGGCAGCTTATTTCTTAGTTTGTTATAATCCCAGCTCCAGCTAGGAAAGGGAGTGGCTAGGAAAGGGACACTATCACAGGTCTGGAGATTTTATCACAGTCGGAAAGTTACGCACACACAAATTCTAAAATGAATTATGAAATCAATGTGATATTCAACATGCACATACAGCTTGAGAACTACTTGAAAATGCAGAGAGGATTTGTGTGTGTGTGTGTGTGTGTGTGTGTGTGTGTGTGTGTGTGTGTGTGTGTGTGTGTGTGTGTGTCTGTGCGCGCGCTCTTAAGGCATCAGATTTTGTTTCAAAACAACCTGGACAGCTTTGATATCGATAGAACCTGCATGGAGGTCCGGGAAAAGAGGGTATGTGTTCTTCTCTTCTTCATTCCACCCCTTTTATAGTTTTAACATTTTCATTTAGTTCTTTTCACAGAGAATCCTTATGTCTAAGAAAACTAACTTTAAAGAAACCCGTTAAAATGGACGGATTCTTCCGAAAGGAAAGAGACATTTTTACAAGGTGAGTTGTTTTTACTAGAGTATCATTTAGAAAAGTACACAATTACTGGAAGTGCCTTTTGTCCTAGCAAAAGAACTCATTGTCAGAATCTTTTTCTTTTTTTGGAGAGTCATTATGACAGAATTAATGTTCAAGGCGGGGGCTGTGCTTTGTCTTAAGATTTGTAGTCACAGAAAGTTCACTTGTGTGGACTGAAGTTAGGCTAGAGACAGACTATCCCAGAGTCTGCCACTTGGTGCCTATCTGAAGTTCTCTAGTAGACGTTCTTTCACCTGGGAAACATCTGTGACGTCAAATCCATCCATCACAGAAGACAAGGTTGAGCTCTGACCCTATTTCCTAGGGTACAGAATTGGGAAATGTTTCAGGTCCTGCCCAACACAGCCTTCTCTGAACTGTCTACTTGCTGGTGGGGGTGGGGTGTGAGAATGTAACATTACATCATTCTAATTAAGCTATACTGCGGAGTTTGCAGACATAATTAATTAAGGTTCCAAAAGAATTTTATTTTTGAGTTCCTACTGAAGGAGATTGCCCTGCGTAGGCATGACCTAATTAGGCAGAACTTTAAAAAGGAACTGGGTCCTTTTGGAAAGAAGAGATTTCAAGAGGGCAGCTCCACTGTGAATGGCTTGTCAGGTCTATAGAAAAAAGACCTGAGCTTAACTTCTAGGAGCTGACAGTAAAGCCCTATGCCACCAACAAACCAAACTAAAGCACCCAGCCCTCTCCCACACAAGTGCACTAATGAAGGGATGGCAGCCTCAAAAAAAAAAAAAAAAATCTGACATCTGTAATATATCACCTGTGTGGATATCTCTTCCACTTTTGTGGATTTTTCTATATTTTGAGAAGAAATACCTCCAAAAGGAGTTTCAGTCCATCATAATAGAAGAGGAAAAAGGATCCCCTTACTCCATGAGTATGCCACCTACTTAAAAATATTTATATGAACCCCTTTAAAATTTACACTGTACAACCTACCGGGCTGCTCCCTGTCCTGGGACGGCCTACTTGAATCTCCCTTCCGAGTATTTGCTTTGCTTAACTAAACACATGCTTACATTGTCTCTGGCTCTTAATTGAACTCAAGAAAAACTGAGGCAGCCCAGAATAGTCTGTAGCTTAGAAACTAAAAATCCCCACCGTGTGTGTTGGGGGGAGGGGGTGCGTGTGCATGCACACTCATGTCTAGGGATACCCCTTCCCAGAATAGGGTGTGTGTGTGTGTGTGTGTGTGTGTGTGTGTGTGTGTGTGTGTGTGTGTGTCTATATGTGTTATATGTGCACATCTGAACATTCTCAGATGTGGCGGCCTTAGTTGTTTTTTAACAGGAATTACAAGAGGGAAGGAAGGGCAACTTGGCTCAAGTAGCATAGCCATGTAATCTTAAGAGAAGAATGACTTGTTGGATCTGCATTTTCCTTACCCATAAACCCCACGATTTTATGATACACTGAGTCAGGCTGTTAGGATGAAAACTGTTGAGTTCCAAGGACCAAATCCTTGCCCTGTAATGTGCATATACTTTGTCTGCTCAATTAAACCAATTTTCTTGAAAATTTGGGGGTGTTTGTGTGTGTATGGTATCCAGAGGACAATCTCCCAAGCTTTTCTTCCGACTTTAGCCACCATTTTTACTTTTTGAGCTCTGGGATTCTCCTGTCTGCTTCCCAAGTGCCTGAATTACAAGCGTGCAGCCACATGCCCTGCCTTTCTTGTGTGCCTCTTTCTTAATGTGTGCTTTGGGGATGGATCAAACTGAGGTTCTCATATTTAAAAGGCAAGCATTTTTTTTCAGACTCAGCTAAGTTTCCAGTCTTAGTTGACTTTGTGTGTTTTAACATGCACAGAAGATTATGACCTATGAGTGGTATCAGGAAGGTTTAAGAGTTTGGTCATTAAAAGCCAATATTGTTTATTCAAAGGAAGGAAACCATCAGTATCCAAATGGCAAAGATATGATTTGTTGATTATTGGAGTACCAGGGCATGGATAGGAATACCAAGCAGAGAAGTTTAGAGAATTGCCATTTGGTTTTCAGTGCGGTGCAATATTCAGGAAATTAAACTGTGAACAGTTCTGCTAAGGTAGAGGGAGGCCAGCCTTGGTAGACAGGTTAAATGTGTTACTTCTCACTCTTGCCCCTATCAAGTGTAAGGTATCACCCAACTGGGAGGAGATATATGTGGGCTACCTTACTTTTCCCCAGATACGAAGAACAAGGAGGTGACTAGGACACAGGCAGTCTGTGTACCCCTTGTGTTACTTGGAACAAACAGAAAGAATTCCAGCCAGTTTCCTTGGGCTCTCGATACAGGAAACATCCTCTGTGTCTGGGTAGTCCATGGGACCAGTGATGTCAGGATGTGGGTAGTGAAAGTTGCAGGGAGAAAGGCCAGCTTTCTGTAGTCAACCCTTCCCTAGGCAGAGATTCCCCGCAAGTAACTGGATGCCGATAAAAAACCTTCCTTTAGGAAAGATCACTCAGTCTCAGGTTGGCACTTTATTCTGCCTGTTAATGTTCTGCCATTGTGTCTTTTTCTTTTATCACATGAATTGGATTCATTTCCTACTTGATCTTATAGTTCTTGTTTTTCAATGTAGGGGAACCAATTACTCATTTTCTTTTATTTTTCTGAGGAGGTTGATGCTTTGTTGGACAGGTATGTCTCCTATAGTAAAGGGACAAATGTTATCAGCTTCAAAGGCCTCTTCTGTCACCAGCTTGGTCTGCCCTTGTGCTCCTCCAATACCCAACTGCCTAAGGCTACACTTCATTGTGGAAATAGTCAGTGCTGCTCTGCTATCTTCAAAGTCCCCAGATGTGCAGGTCCATCAGGTACAAAGGTGTGTGGATACAAAGACTCAGAAGAAGGGGTACATGGGGTAACCCAGGCTTCTGTGGTTCTAGGAAGGGCTGAAGAGCCTCAAGTCAAGACAGTAAGTTTAATGCTAAGAAGTGCACTAGTGTGCAGCCTAAGCTAGACGAGAAATAGGACACACTGGAGGACAGGGTCTCCTGACACAGGGATTCATCTTTGGAAGCCTGAAGTGCTGTCCTTATAAAAATGCAAAGCAGATCCAAACAGAATTACAATGATCTTTAAAAGGGCAGAGTTGGTCTGAACATTGATTTTAAAAAATGCTTTATCAATTAGAGACAAGATTTTTTTCCTGATGATATTTATTTCATAAATGTAATTATTTTCTAAAACATATTAAAATAGAAAACATGTTCTTTTGATCAATTTATACAAAGAAAATACCAATATAGTAATAAAAATACTGAAAATATATGAAAAGCACCAGAACATTAGAGAAATTACACTGGCAACAATTCTAGGAATATATTTTTTATAATTGTACAATAAAGTGCTATTAAATCCAGTCAAAATTAGTGGCAAGATATAAAAGTTATGATTTTATGAAATTTGAGACTAGGTTTACCAGCATTTGCATTTTCGGCTAGTTGCAGATCAAGCTAATGATCTTTTATTAATGTTTTCATGGAAAATGTATTAATTTCCATTCCCGAGTGAAACCAAAAATCGAAATGAAAATCCCTGGTAATTTGATCATGAAAAGGCAATGACATGATTAAAGATAAAATTATTGATCAGAATACCAAAAATAATCATGCACATGTGATTAGACTAAACCAAATAAAGACAGGACAAAAATCAAATGTAACAATATAGATTAATCAAGATTAGCAGAAGAGTTCAGTTACTGTTGATATTATGTTAATTTCCCAAAGTCCTTTTTAGTCACATTCACCACACAGAAATGCTAACAAGATGTTACTCAGTTCAACTGACCAGACAACAAGCAAAGAAGGGTATTTAGTGTGTCAACATGATTTTCTTATGAAACGTTAAAGGGACACTGTTAGGACAATTGTATTCCTCATCTTGGCTAATTAACTGCTTGTTCATCTGATGAGGAATCAAAAACATGGACAGATACTTTGGGATGAGATTATATTAAGGCCCCAAATCTACCACATGGGAAGTCACTGTGAACACACAGGGACACAGACACTGTGCACAGCACTTAGGGTGGACTGCAGTCTGTTTCACATCTGGAGGTGGCAAACTGAAACAGAAAAACCCAAATTAAGACAAAGTATCACTCTAGTGTCCGTTTAAGGTTTTATTTCCTCAGCCAACATTTTAAGGAGCTCGCTTACATCACTCCTCCAAACTCGGTTTGGGAATCAACTTCCTCAAGCTGAGAGCTCCCGACTCTACTCCTGAGGAAATTCAATCTCCAAACATGGCTAAATATTCATTTGCTAGGCAGAGTACTTTTCTTCTGAAAAAGGCAGACAGAGATTTGAACCAAAGTGACAGAAACTGATCATGTTAATGATAACAAAGCTCTTTCATTAGCCTCTGCTTCTGCAAGGTGTGTTTGTGTAGGAATTGAAGAGCCATGTGAGTGGGTCTAAGTACACCAAAGGCAGAGTATTGAGTGGGCCAGAGAAGCCATCGGGAGTCATAGTTCCCATTCTCTCAGCCTCTCTGCTTTGCTTTATATCTGCACACACGAATACTTTCCAACGTTTCCTTCTCACCAACCATTTTAACAAGGACCATTTGGAACCCAAGGCTACTTATAGTAATGGACATCTAAAACAGCCAGACGGTCAAAAAATATTACATAATGCCTTTCATTTTAAAATGAGGGTGAAAGTGGTATAATCTGTGGTCCACAGAGGAGACTCCTTTGCCCTGGAATGAAGACAAAGACGGAAGAATGGACAAGTAGGCCCTTATAATAAACCAGGCAAAGGGTTCAGTGTCCAAACAGCCGGACCAGCATGAAACTGCATAGAATTGACTAAGGGGGGGGGGCTCTTTCGGAGATGTTCCTTCTGGGCACTGATAAGAGAAATCAAAGAAGATCCAACCACAAGTACCTTTCCATATTGTATCAAAACAGAGTATTCATTAAAGAGCCCGGATTACTAAGAGGCAGGCCGCTCAGTGACACCGAGAAACAAAGGCTAAGGAGGTTTGGCATTAAATAGCTTTACATTCCAAAAGAATTTTGACTATCATCTGGAAGGAGTTCTCAAAGTTACAAAGTCACGATTACATAAATTACTCTGTTTAAGTATGCTTCCTTTTCAATATACATATTTTACATACATAGTATAGAAAAACTAATAAGTCAGCTCAGCTAGTAATTCTGTAATTTAAAAAAAAGCAGACTACATTTTCTTTTGGCTACAACGAAGAAGCATATTACTTAGACTTTTCAGCTCAGCTCGTGTATTTACATGATAGAACTTGGCTTTGAAAGCATTCAAATGAAAAAGAAAAATAAATTACGTTCAAGCTATCAATTTATACGATGCATATACCTTTACTTAGTTTCCTAACTAGCTATAGTCCCTAATCAATACCTTGAACAAACTAGCCAAAGAACTTGTTTTCAAGATAGGCACCCTTCTATGTACTGCATTATTTCTTTGTAGGAAGCCCAGATGTATAGTAGGAGTTCTGGTAGCTAGGTGGAAAGTTTGGGTGGGGTCTGTATACCTTCTCCAGAAATGTCTGAAGGAGTTTTAGGGTTTTGACCAGGTGCACTTGTTTAAATGTATAATGAATAAAAGAAAGAAACAACAAAAGCAAGCAAGACCATTGTTAAGGTAAGCAGTAGCTGCTGGAACCAGATAGAGCGCTGCAGTTGGTCTTCGAGTTTCCTATTGCTTTCTAGTAAGCGATTGAGCTGAATGGGGAAAAAAAAGGATGAGAGATTGATATCAATAAAACAATCATGAGAGTGCCAAACTGGAATATCAGAACTCTAAACACTGAAGGGATGGGGCCCATCTACTCTGAAAGGTTGGGAACTAGAAATACACGGGAGGCATCCGATGATGTTTTTGGTGGAGACGTATGTCTCTGATGCTCTATTCTAAAAGGTCCAATTTTCTAGTTGAGATGGGAACAGAGAGTATTCACTTCCTGGAGGTCCAGACACCTTTGAGACTTTTATCTCTTCAGTTTCTCTTTTCTTTTGGGCATCACATCAGGCACTGTCCTGGTAAGTAAGCATCCCACCACTGAGTTCTATGCATGAAGGCCCTTTGCTTCTTTCAAATTGAAAGCATTAGATGGTGCTTTTTTTCGTGTCTTTTGTACGCACCAAAGCACCATGTGCTTTACTATTTGGCCCTGATTCCATAGTAAAATTGCCAGTCTTTAAACACTTGGAAACCTTCTGAAAGGATCCTGCCACTTACCATTTCTGATTGCCTCTTCACGAAGAAGAAGGCACTTCCAAGTCAGGTACGGTGGCTCATACCTGTAACTCTAGCACTTGGAAGGCTGATGCAGGAGGATTACAAGGAGTTCTAGGCCATCACAGATTCAAGGTGAGTCTTAGTCTCAAAAACAGCCCTCCTCCCAAAAAACCCCAAAACAAACAAAAAACGAACAAAAACCAACACCCCCCAAACCAATACAAAACAAAACCAGAAACCCCAACAAACAAACTCTAAACCCCGTAAAGGAAACAAAACCAAAACCAAAAGAGGAAGAAAGAGATGGACAGAGAAGAAAAAGCAAACGTTGGTAGTGTCTGTTAAAAGTTTCCATTTGGCTAGTTGAGCACAAATGACCTTGTGGCGCTGATTAGCACTGGCGATTGTTCAGTGAGGGAGACAGTGTACTTACTTGTAGGTACAGATCTTCACTGGTTTTATCTGACAGGGCAGAAACGCTGTCCTTCAGCATCAGACTGTTTGGTTTGCTGCTCTCAACTGTATGGCATCTTAACCTAGGAAATCCAAAGGAAACATGACTTCTTCAAAGCTTTAGTACCTATGTTTCTTTTTTGATTTCCAGAAAGCAAACTAGGAAATGCAGAGTTAAATGCAAGTGGCTGTGTATGGAGAGAGGAAAGGTTTGATTCCTCTCCCTAGCCTCAACTCAGAAAGTAGCTCCGTCTATAGTTATCTATTTTCTTCCAGGGTCTTTTTTTCTCCACTGAAAATCAAAGCTGGGCCTTTGTGCCTGTTTCTAAACCACTGAACTTAGCCTCAGTCCCCTTTTAGCTACCTCATGTGTATAAAGAACACAAAGAACTAGAGGCAGGAGGCTGTGCGGACTGCCTACTGCCCCAGGGGACTCAATAGAAAGCCTTTTATAAACTGTTCAGTAGAATTTACCCAGATTACCTTTCAATTTCTGGAATGGAGGGATGGTGCTTTACTTGAGCTTTTAGTACCAAAACACCAGGATCCCTCCCACCTTCTAGGTGGGAATAGTGATTTTCTTTGGATAGTTTTAGAGAAGGCAGCCATTACGAACTGGTAAAACCCATAGCAAAGAAAATAACGCAACTTATGTTTAACAAAACCCCTTATTTTTGAGTGTTTCATAAGCACTCTGGGTTAATATCAGATTCTTTTTATGTAACTCATTCTTAATATTTCAACAATTTCTTATGCCTTTCACCAAACCAAAAAGATCTTGACTCTTAGGTCACCACTGGAGTACATAGCAAAGCCCTGTTTCATGAACACAGCAAACTAAACTAAACTAAACGAAAACAAAGCATGACCATTTTTGTTCCTATAATTTGAAATTTTATGTATGTTATTAGTTAATGAAAAGCAGGAGTAGCTCTCCTCAGAGTGTGACCTGCATAAACTTTTCCACTGATACCAGAAATACATTATTGTTAACTTTTTCCTTCCTTGAAACCTGGTTTCTCTATGTAGTCCATGTAATCCTCAAAGTCCTGATCGTCCTGATACAACTTCCTAGTGCTGTGTTACGTCTCTGTGGCCACAGCCGCCTTTTTCTTTTGTTTGCCAGTGCAGGGGATGGAACCTAAGACCTTGCATATATAAGACAAGCACTCTAATACTGAGCCATCTCCCCAGCCTATTCTTTAAACAGTGCTCAAATTTCTCACTTTTAAAACCTCAAGACAGGCTGGACATAGTGGAAAGCACTTGTAATGCCAATACTTAGAAGACTGAGCCACCAGAATTGTCACACATTTCAGGCTAGCCTTGGCTACATAATGAGACCATGTCCCACAAAACAAACACCACTCCCCAGGCCAACAAGATCCCCAATACAAAACAGAAATAAAACCACTACCCCAAGCAAACTAGAAAATAACAACAACAACAAGAACAACAACAACAAACCAAGACCCTACAACAAAAAAGAAGCAAGACTCCTTCATCAACCTCACAGTTGCTCTTCAATCTGCAGCACCTCTAGTTTAGCCCAGAGGTCTCCATCTGTCTTTTCAGCATGGGCTCTGGCTTCTGTGATTCCTGCCTCCTGAGAGTGCTCTTTAAGATCATCAATACCATCAATGATGGGACCAACAAGTGGGCAGCACCAATACTCTGTCATTCTTTTTCTGAATGGCAGTGCTTGGCACCATTGTTCACTTCTACTCTGTGACACACATTCTTCCCTGAGCTTTAACGACCTGACAAGAGCTGCCCTTTGACTATAGAATGCTCTTCTAGGTTGGGCACTCCAAAATTCCTCAAAAGCAACGAATGACCTAGTGCTGTCCTAACTGTCTCTTGGCCACCCGACCTAGTTAAGGAATGTGGAACTCCTCGATGTTTTTCCTGTAAGCCAAGTACATTTCTTTCCTCTTGCAACACTTTGCCCACTGCCAGAAAGTTCATTGTGCAGTTACAATCAGTCACAATGTGACTTCCTCTTTCATTTCCTTCAGGTCCTAGTCAATGGCCAGCAGACAAATCATCCTTAACTACTCTATAAACCGGGGTTCCTTACTTTAGTGCTACGAGTTTAGGGGGATCATAATTTTGGTTAGCTGATGTCCATCGAATGCACCGTGGTGGGAGGTTTAGATGCTTCAAGGCTACTTCAGCATAGGAACGTTCCAATGGATCCCAAAATGGCCCCTTTGCTTTCTCTTTTCCCTGCCACGGAAACTACTGCCAGTCTGTGAACCAAGTGAGCATTCTGACAAGAGAAACTTGAATGTCTGAGATGTGCACCTGCCCACTCACTGGTCAGTCCTCGAGTATCTCCCCTTCTTTAATTCAGGCACCCCAAGAATATAGCAGTCACAAGGAATGAACAGTGTGGTCCCTCCCCTTGTGAAAAAGTTCTGATTCTGCGTCTTCCATTACAGTTGAGAGGCTATGAGTAGACACACCTACCTGTGTTCCATCACTTTGCTTCTCGGAACTTCTTTCCAGAACTGAGTTAGTTCTGCTGGCCCAGTGCCAGATGACTGCTCCATTTCTGCAGCCATTATGAGAAACCGGTCTTGGGCAGAAACTGTTAAGCCTGCATTTCAAAAGAGTAATTTAACATTAACATATGAACACGAACTGTCCCAAGGGGCCGGTTATGTGGCAGAAGGCATTATTATTATTTAAAATTATTTTTTTATTATTTAAAACATTTATGTTAAAACATATTTTGATCATCCTTCTCCCATAAGGCCTTCCAAATCCTCTCCCACTTCTACCGGTCCAAGCTTAAGTTCTTTCTCAAAAAATCAAGCAAAACACCAATAACACAACAACATTTCCCCCCAACCAAGAAAATAAGATAAACCACCACCCAGAAAACAAACACTCCCACACCCAACCACCAGACTGTAACCAAATAAAAGCACTCAAAAAATCCAGTCCAGTCAACTACTTCTTAATGTGAGAGAGAAAAACAAAAACAAAACAAAACAAAAAAATCCAGAAAAACCCCAAAAATATAAGGAGCAAAACTCACCACCATGTGGGAAACAATGATATCAACCAAAGCTCCGGATCACAGCTGCTGTTGCTCGCTGACTCTGTATTTCTGGAGCTGTGGTTCTTACCCTATTTAGAAACAGTTACCACACAATCACACGCTGTTTTGGAGGCGAGGCTAAAGAATGGCTTAACAAAAAGAGCAGCCAATAAACAAAAGAGAGAGCTTCTGTGTAGATTGTTATTTGCTATAAGCAATAAAATTATCTTGAGTTATTTAAAAACTTATTTTTAAGCCTTACTGTCACACACACCCCCTCCCCGCCCCGGCCTTGAAACAGCGTCTTTGTAGCCACTGCTGGTCAGAAGCTGGCTATGTAGACGAGGCTCGTCTCAAACTCATCCCAACACACCTGCCTTTGCCTCTCATGAGCTGGGATTAAATGAATGCACTATATCACACCTGGCCCTAGCTCTCCTCTTGTTGGGTGCACATCTGGGCACTTGTGTGTGCAGGCCAGAGGACAATCTTCATTTAGATAAAACATCTAATTTACCACAACACTGAAGGATAAAACAACCAAATCCACGGTGCCTTTTCCCTCACATGTTGTATGACTTGGAGTGTACTTTCTATTGGACACTAATGTGTTACCAAATACAAAGTGTAAAGTGTAGGAGAGTAAGCTATCAGCCCTTCTACTAGAAGGGAGTACCAGGAAAAAAAAAACAAAACATGGCACAAGCTAAATACTTTACATATAGCTGTTCATTGTTTGGCTACAACTCTTTCCCGTAGGAATGCCCCAAATCACTTGCCATTAACACACCCTCATCATTCATTATGACTTTAAGGTTTTCCTCTTTACCTTAAAGGCCACGATATTTTTGGTGACATTTGTCAACACTATCAGAGTTTTCTTCTCCCCAGATTCAATGCTTCCAAAATATAATTCCTCTGCTGGGCTAGGTGGAAAATAAAGAAGGCATTTGTAGTACTCAGACTACACATAATTGTACTCATTAGTCGAAAGAAAAAAATGTTTGCCTGATAGTTTATGCTCATTGGTATGAAGAGACATCCTTATAAAGATGGTGAACAAAAGAGTTACCCAGTACCCTTTAGTGTGTTAAACTACCTGATGCTAATCATGCTGGGGAGCCCAAAGGTTTTCCCTTAGGTTTTCCCTAAGGTCAGAAGGAAAGTAGGAGAGGAATGGAAGAAAGAATTATGAACATGCTGAACTAATTATAATCAACAGAATCTAAGGTGGATCTGTTTAAACTCCTTGGGAGGTTATGGATGATGATCAAAACCCAGAAGGCATTGCTGCTTCAGTGCTTCCTAATTACAAACAGATTAGCCTTGGGCATCGTTTTATACCAACAGAGAAGAACATAAGCTCATCAAAAGATTTTTAGGGATATATTTAAATAACAGAATAATTTCTTACTACAGAATGGCTTCTCTGAGAATGGAGAAGAAACAGACATGGAAAGAAGTTTGGAGTAGTTCCAGAGGGCAGGTGAACTAGGAACATTATTATGACTCAAGCTTCCAAGTTCGTTATTACTGGCTACAGGAAATATCTACAACCTAAAATGAAAAGACAAGTCTCTGGAAAAATTGTGTAGTTTAATAGCATTAGCCAAACTGATCAGGTGTCTCAATAAATCTGGAAGGACATCTGGGCTAGTGTTTTTGCTTTAAGTTGAAAAGTCAATAGCTTAAGTGATTTTTTTCACAAAACGCCAAGTTTGTAGGTGTGTGTGTGTGTGTGTGTGTGTGTGTGTGTGTGTGTGTGTGTGTGTATGTGTGTGTGTGTGTGTCAACAGGAAGGTTTTGAGACTCTTTAGCTAGCCTAGGCTAGCCTTCAAGTGAGCCTCTTGCCTCTTAAGACTGCTGGGACTGAAAGCTTGATTGGTACTCCCACTGCAGGTACGTTTCTATCTGTTACGAAATGTCATGCACATCAAGGATATTCATTAATCTAGAGAACATGTTTAAGGATGACTTTGTCCACCTTTGGGCAAGAAGGGAAAAAGTACATGACTGCTAAGTTCTTTTTGGAGCTCAAAGAACAGGAGACATGAAAATACAGCAAAGTTATAGATGTCCGAGCACCTCCCAGCACACAGTAGAAAAATCACAGGCAACATGGGGAGATGACATTGGTGGGGATCTCATGCATGTGAAGGAGTAGCTCTGTGACTCTGATTGGGGTATGGGTAGTGCAGTCATGCTCACAGTGCAATCCTGGAAGTTGTCCTTTTCTAACCTGCCTTTCCAGCTTCTGTCACCCTTAACCCTCAAGAGTTGCAGGTGGGGATGTATGCTTTGGATGGGCCTTCTGAGAACATGGAATACTGACTTCCAAAGAAGCAGAAGGAAACATGCTAACATGTGAACTCCAAAGGTGGAAAGTGGCAAAGAAAAAACATGGGAGAAAGACTTTATGTTATGCCTCTCTCCTTACTCAGATATATATACAGACAATGGCAATGTATCCCACTCCAAGAGGAATCAAGCCATATGGAGACAAACCAGTTTTGTCAACCAGAGACTTTCAGATTAAATGGTGTAGAAGTCTGGCTGTATTGTTGATGGGTGATATACTCCGGTTACATAGGAAAGTTTTAAGGAAAGGGACAAAAGGCCACAGTAGGTCACCAGTGAATAGTGTTGCTATAGCAATACTGAACATAATACAAGAAATAGCTCTGGGCTTCTTTACTTTTTCAGTGTTAAGGATCAAATTCAGGGCTTCACATAATATAGGAAAGCATTCTAACTATGAGCTATACCCCCAGCTCCCAATCCGACTCTTTTGGATAACTAAATTGGAACATAGATAAATGTGTCTCCCATTAGGGTTTAGTTAAAACCCCATTCTTCTAGAGCAAGCTGGTCTTTCAGAAGGTCAAATCAACATACTCATCCCTCTAATTTTATTTTTCCAAGCATCATTAAGATTTATTAATGAATGAATATTCAATATTACTATGTGAAGTATGATGAAGGCTATGCCACATTCTCTGGAATAATAAAAATGAAAATTAGAGATAGTCACTAAATCTGGAAAAAAGGCACATTGTACTCTGCACAAATTGTACTCTACTCTTAACGACAGGGTAGAAATTTTCTTAATCTTCTTAATCTTCTAGCACCCCAGCGCCAGCTAATATGATCAAGATATGTTACAAGAAGTCAGTCAATACAGTCTCGGTTACCTGATGTGTAATAATGGTCCTTTAAAAACACTCAATGGCTTTTTAAAAGGTTTTGTCTTTGAATCAACTTTTTCATTTTCATCTCTTTTGGAAGCAGACTCAGTTGGGTTACTCTACACAACAAGAAACAGAAACAAGGTAGAAAAGATGAGGATGTTTTAGTTCTAGGTGGACAGGCCACTGCGAGAACAAAGAACCACCTGGATTCAATAGAAATCATAGTTTTTAACATGTCTAGCATGTCTGAATGACATGTTCAACATATACTGACATGACCACAAAGAAATACTTATATGCTATTCTTTTACAAACAGGGCAGACTGGAAAATTTTTGCTCTAAATTATAATGCTATGTTTTGTGATGATCGACAATTTATAAGCCTCTCACAGAGAAATTTAGAGGAACTGGATCCTGGTGAAGTTTTAAATTAATCACTTTTATTTTTAATCTTAAATAAATTTTTGACAAAAATTCCTTCCAGATGTACTTCAGTATGTTTTGTACAAAGTAGGGAGTCAGCACTCTCTCGCTCTCCATATATATATATATATATATATATATATATATATATATATTCACAAATATATACATATACACATATATAAGTATATATGTATATATACACATATATAATGCTGTATATATAATATATGCTGTGTATATAATATACATATATATATATAAAATGCTGTAGTTCAGTTCCCTTCATCCCCTCTTCATCTTTTTTCAAGAAAAACGTGGAAATAAGCTAACTAGATTATCTCAAGGACTCATGGCACGCTCCCCCCTGCTGAGGACTGAACCTAGGGCATAATATATGCTGGGTAAGCACTGTGCCACTGAGCTATGTCCCAAGCTTTAGATGACAGCTTTTGATTTCATTTTACTTTATTCCTCTAATTACCTTTTCAGACTGAGCTGGCTGCTCCTCATTAGAAATCGTTTCCAAGGTTTCCTTGCCATCACCTTCTATATCTTCTTTACTTGAGGTTTCATCCTCACTGGCAATGGGCCCATTTTCACACAGTGGTGTCTGGAAGTCATCGTCTACCAGTGGTGGGTAGCTATACTTGAAAGGATCCTACACAAGAGAACTTTCATTATCAGCCTGCTAGTAATTCTCTTATGGTATACCGAAAATGGATTACTTTGGTGAAGAAAATAAGCTTAATTTTAAAGAAAAAATGGGATTCATTTCAAACTAGAAAAGGGAAAGAGCAGTAAAATAAAGACTAAGCCACGTGGGAAAAAAGTTGAGTTAGATGTTTAGCTTACTCCACGCCAAAAGAGGTTCAGATAACTAAATGCATTAAATGTAGTGTATCTTGCCTGGTTTTTAAACCATAAAATTATGCATTAAAACAGAAGTGGATGAAATGGATAAATATCTAAGTAGGGCAGACTCTTCTACACACAGCACAGAACAGAGCCAGTGCAATAATATTGATAATTGGTTCTCGATGTGGTTAAAGGGGAAAGTATTTCCCTAGCATATTTGATATCTTGGGTTCAATTCCTAGCACCACAAAACAGAACAAACCCCAATCAATTAACTAACCAAGTAAAAAGCCATAAAACCCAAACAAGATATCTATATAAAAACATGAGCTAGCATGAAGAGTTGAATGTAGATCGCACGTGAGAAGCCATATGTGGTTATACTTGCCTTTAATTCTAGTGCTGGGAGGTACAGACAGGAGGATCCTAGGGGCTTAAATGCCAGCCAGTCTAGCTAATCCATAAATTCCAGATGCAGGGAGAGACCCTGTCTCAAAAATAAGGTGGTGGGCAAAAGAGGAAGACATCTAATGTTGACCCATAGCCTCTATATGTGCATGCATGCACATACAAACATGCACACAGACTTATATACCACATCGAATCAAGTCAAAATAAACACAAGGGATAGAGGTGTGGTTCAGTGGTAGAGTGCTTACTGCTCCATCAGAGACCAGAGTTTGAATTCCAGCACCAACAACAGGCAGCTCACAGAAAATTGTACTTGTGACTCCAGCTACAAGGTATTTTTAATGTGTTCTTTGGCCCCTGTGGGTACCTGGGCCCAAGTGTATTCACACTCAGGCACGCACGCATGCACATAGAAATAAAATATACCTTAAAAAACAAAACTCATGTGGACAAACTAAACACACAGAGAGGGAGTACGTGGTTACATGCCTATAACCTGAGTACTTTAGAGGTTGAAGATTTGGAAGCCTGAGGCAAGCTTGGGCTACAAGAGACCCTGCATCAAAAATAAAACATAAAAAGGGAAATCTGCATTTATGTTTTTGCTATAATTACAGGTGAAATATAGTTTCTAAAATACATAGCATTGAGTTTTCCTACGGAGATGTAGGGTACCGAAGTTCAAACGTAAAGTGTAAAGTGTAAAGTTTCTGAGCAAGAAAGCTGCAGACTTCAAATTAAATTAGTTCATTCAAGCCTCTTTTAATTAATGAAAACTAACAGGGACACCAAAAGCTAATGCTGTTAATCCTTGCTTCTCTTTAAATCCAGTTTTATCAGGCAGGCAAAATATACCTACAATTATTTACAGAGGTTTCACACTTTAGGAAAAGTCACCTTCGAATTCATTTTTACAGTTCTGTAAAAACAACAACAACAAACCAAGACAAACAAAAAAAAAAACCAAAACCGTTTTGGAAACAAGGAATCACCATGTCGTCCAGGCTGGTCCAGAACTTGTGATCCTATTTTTGCCTCTTGAGTGCTGGGGTTACAGGTGTGCACTACCACACCTGGACACAACACTAAGATTTCCAAACACATCCACTTCTTTCTGATCTCTGTTTTCAGTAACAGAAATCAGTCCAAAAACAGTCTAAGCACTGGGCAATAGCATTTGCCTAGTATGAATCTGGCTCCAGGTTTGATCCATAGAGTGCAAAAAGAAAGGAAAATAAATAAATAAAAGGCAAACAACCCTTGTAAACTTTGAGAGCACATTCTTTTTTTTTTTTAATATTTATTTAATGCTTATGAGTACCCTGTAGCTGTCTTCAGACACACCAGAAAAGGGCACCAGATCTCATGACAGATGGTTGTGAGCCACCATGTGGTTACTGGGAATTGAGCTCAGGACCTCTGGAAGAACAGCCAGTGCTCTTAACCAACAGAGCCATCTCTCCAGCCGTCAACAGACAGCACATTCTTAAGGATACAGTTCAAATGAAAAAGACCATTGGGTAGGAAGGAGAGGGAAGAAAACCAATGATGCACATCAAAATCCAGTTCAGTAACTTAGGGTTCATGATACTGGAGCACTGCAGCCATACACAAGTGGAGGCTTGCCACACACTGACTTAGAATGAGCCCCACACTGTGTTGTGAAGGGAAAACAGAGATGTATGATACTGTATCAATATGCTACTTGTTTGAAAGAAAAGAGTCGGTGGCAGGCTTATGTGCACTTGCCTACACTGGCCTACACATGCAACGAACAGCTCTAGAAACTAATGTAAGAAATGCAACCACACACGGCATTAGGGTGCTTGAGACAAGAGTAGAAGAAGACATTTTTTTTTCTTTCCTTTTTTAGGAGCTGGGGACCGAACCCAGGGTCTTGCGCTTGCTAGGCAAGCACTCTACCAATGAGCTGAATCCCCAACCCCAGAAAAAGACATTTTTAAAGAATTGTTTCTGGATATACTTCTGAATACTGAACTCACCCTGGATTAGAATCATATATACACATTATCTATTTAAAAAAAAAAAGAAACTTTGAAGCATAAGTGGAAAATATCTACACCCCTGCATCTTATTTTAGGAGCAGCACCAATCATTCTTTTTACATTAAAATAGGGCCAACATCTCCCATGGGAAGGGAAAATTGAATAGATTTTGCAGTGCACTGGGGGCAGCAAGGATCGAGAATAGGAGGGATCAGGTGACAGGAAGAGATGACTGGAATTGGAGGGCATCTGCGGATCAATGTGGTAACTTAGTAAGGACTCCTAGTAATGGAGGGTATGGTGCCTGAACCATCCATCTGTTGCACCCAGGTAAAATACACTGACAGGAGGTTGTGCATCAATTTGACCCAAGTTCGAGTTATCAGAGTGGAAGAAGCCTGTTAAGGAAATGCCTCCATGAGTCCCAGCTGCAAGTCATTTTCTCAATTAATGACCAATGCTGAGGGGCTCAGCCCATAGTGTGTGGTGCCAGCCCTGGGCTGGTGGTCCTGGGATGAAGCAGGCTGAGGAAGCCAGGGGAAGCAAGTTAGTAAGTAGCACCCCTCTATAGCTTCTATATTAGCTTCTGTCTCCAGGATCCTGCACTGTTTGAGTTGCTGTCCTGATTTCCTTTGATAATGAACAGCAATATGGAAGTATAAGCAAAATAAAACAATTTGCTTATTCTCCCCAATTTGCTTTTTGGTCATGGTATTGCCTTGTAGCAACAGAAACCCTAACTAAGACACAAGGCTTCCAGTGTCTCAGTGGGACCGGATACTAACCCAGCTACCACAAAAATCTTCAAACTATAATCTGTCCTGCCTGCATGATGTGTTAGGGCAATACTGGATCAGAACTTGTGAAAGTGACCAACCAATGACTGGTCCAACTTGTGACCAATGCCTGACACTGCCTGGATGGTCAGGAACCATAGACTGAATAGCCTAGAGACCTAGGACAGAACCAATACAACTGGCCAATAAATAAATAAATAAATAAATAAATAAATAAATAAATAAATAAATAAATAAATAAATTGGTGCCTAGTCTAGGTTTCATTAAAGAGGCTGCCTCCTGTAGCTGATGGGAACAGACACAGAGACCCACAGCCAAACATTAGGCAGAGAGGAGGAGAGAGGGCCCAGGCTGGAGGTCTCTATTGGGTCTGTCTCTTTAGAGCTCTGGGAACCCCATGAAACAAAGGGGTGGGTGTTGTGGGAGCCAGAGGGATCAAAGACATCATAAGAACATGGCTCATATAATCAATTAGGCAGCACCCATAGGTGCTCACAGAGACTGAAGCAGCAATTGTAGAGCCTGCCTGGGGTCTGGGCTAGGTCCTTTGCCTCTATGTGTGTGTGTGTGTATGTGTGTGTGTGTGTGTGTATGGTGTTTTGGGGGAACTCTTAACAGTGGGAGTGGCTTTTTTGCCTGCTCTTCAGACCCTTTTCTTTCTACTGGGTTGCCTCACCCAGTCTTGATGTCAAAGTTTGCGCCTAGTCTTACTGTATCTTTTGCCATGGTCAGCTGCTGTCCCTAGGAGGCTGCTCTTTTATGAAGGGAAACAGAGGAGTAAATCTGGGGGCCAGGGGAGGTGAGGGGACCTGGGAGGAGTGGCGGGAGGGGAAACTGTGATTGAGATGTATTGTGTGAGAGAACAACAAGAATAAAAGATTTGCTCTTTTCCTTCTGAGTACATAGTATAGACCTCTATTATGCAGCGTTCTACTGTAACAAGTTTCAAGGGCGGTACTTACTGTCCCACCCATGTGGGGAGGCAGGTATTCCACACTGACATACTCCTGGATCTCATTCTTACTCGTAAACTTCAACAAACTTACTGCTTCAGGGCCAAGCCAGCTTTTCACAATTTTGAAAGCAGCTGAGGAAAAACAAGCAAGTCACCACAGTAGCTTTGTCAAGTACTTTACTATGTGCACTAACCCAGACCTTCTGAAACCAGTTTGAACCCCGTGCTCTTATGCCTTTCTTCTGAGTCCAGACACTTACCGCTCCTTAATTGCAGCAGGTTTTTGTGGTATGCACATCGCTCACACATTTCAAATGCTCCATGGAGACCCAGGAAGCCTAAATTACCCTGACAAGCTTCTCAGGGTTTTGACCCGTGACCACATCTATCAGTGGCCTCAACAACTCTGACTTTTAGACAATGAACTAAATTGCTCTGTGACTCAGGAAGGAATTGCATGATGCTGTGAAGAATCTTTTACTTTGTGGTTCTTCTGATAAACCCTCAATATAAAATCCCTCCTCAAAGGAAAAGGCAGAAACAGGAGGAAGGGGCCCTGCTCATTATGGGCATGAGCCAGAATCGGCTTCCTTCCTGCCTCAAACCTCTGCCTTTTTCCCAGGCTGCACTGTTTACGAAACCATGAGAAAGACTCTATAATAATAAACTGCTACCAAACGTAGCTATTTGACAGCTACAGTTCTGTCCTGTGTCATGTCATTTGCTTTAGGCTTAATTAAAAAATTATTCCTAATGGGACCTTTTTCACCCATTTTGAAAAAAGAACCTAAAAACATAATGGTGCAGTAAATACACAACAATGGCAGTAGACAAGAAATCGGAACTCAGCATAATAAAACCATCAAAGTGTGGCTTAGAAAATCATGTTTTTTTTTCTTATTCTGGTTCCCTAGGATTTAGGCTTTTGTTCAAGTACTATTTAAACTTTCCTATTCAATTTAAAACAGCCTGTAACTTGGCATGCTATTTGAATTAAATGAAGTGTTAAGTGTGATTTTTTTTTCATATCAGCTTTATTGAAATGATTCGTAACTGTTTCTAGTTGTGGGTTATCAAAGAAGCCATTTGTCAGGCCAAAGAGCTCTGCTGTATGCAGTTAAGAAATTACCCTTACCTAGAGAGAGGTCAGTCCTCTGCTCCCAGCTTCTGGGAGGTAGCCTTCCTGTTTGGTAGGATTGTCCTTTTTTTGGGGGGGGGGGACTGGGAGCCTTGGATTAGTGGGAACATGACCTCAGAATAGGGTGGGACTTGGCTATGAGAGAAAGACCAACATGTGATTTAAGGAAGGGGCAGTAGGCCATGGAGTATCAGTAGGAATTAGCCACAGGCAAAATCAATCATGCCTACATAATGGAGCCCCAAGCCAAATTATGATCATCAAGGCATGTGGGCTTCTGTGAATTTCCTTGGTTGGCAGTACTCCCTGTGTATAGGGCATATCGATTCTCCAGTGATTTGTTTCACATTTGGAACTTCTCTCTAAATCCTTTCCTTGCAAGAAATCAAAGTGGTGAGCATCAGTTATTTTCAGTGAGTTCTAGTGAATGATCAAACATTCGAAAGTCATTTAGGGAACTCCATTTTGAATTTTCAGAAGGCAGTCTTCCATAGATTGCTAGGAATCCTTTAAAATTGACTTCTTTCAACTGTACTTTCTGTTCCTACTTTTAAAAGAGTTTTATCAAGAGAGGGCACTAGATTTTTGGGGTGTGTGTGTGTGTGTTTCCTCTAAGATGCTTCTGTAGTTTTGTTTCTTCATTTTACTAATACGATATATTACACTGATTTTTTTTTTTTTTACTTTGAAGCAACTTTGCATCACTGAGACAAGTCCTACTTTGTCATGGCTTGTAATGCTTTTTGGTATGTGGCGTGGTATATGTATTTACATGTTTATGCGTGTATGTAGAAGTCAGAGACAACCTTTGGTGTCAGAGCTCGATAATTATCCACCTTATCTTTTTGAGAGTGTCTCACTGCCTTAAGGTCATCAATTACATTAGAATGGCTGGTCAGAGAGTTCCAGAGTTCTCTTATTCCTTCTCTCAACATTCATTTCTCAGAGGTAAGGGGATAAGCATGTGTTGCTGCTATGACTTTTTTTTTTAATATAGATTAGTAGGGATTAAATTCAGCTCTCAAGCACTCTGCTACCGGCAATGGTTTTTATATTTCTTTGGCTACGGTTTCTTAGTTTTGTCCTTTTGCAGTGCTAGGAGTGGAACTCAGGGCCCGACACAGATCAGGCAAGTGCCATATTATGGAGCCATACCCCCAGCTATAGTACATGAGACTACTGGTGCATCTGTAGTTGGAAGGAGTTGTCATCTACAGTTTTCCTGTTATCTGACGTCTGGTAGCAGGATTGTATTTACTCATAAATGAGTTACAAGCTTTCCTTTGTGGCCTATTTTTAGAACTGTTTACAAAGGGTCAGGGTAAATTCTTTAACTATTTCATAGAATTTGCCTGAAAAGTCACCAAGGCCGGAATGTTTCTTTGAGGGATTTAAAATTTTATTTTCATTTATTTATTTACTTTTGGCTACTACTTCTAATTGAGTCAGCTTTAGCCATCTAGGACTTTCAAATAATTTCTCAATTTCACCTAGTTTTCAAAGTTCATTGCTCTATTTTTTTATTTCCATGAGTCAGTAGTGACCTTTTTTTTGATCTAACATTTTAATAATGTAAGTGTTCCATTTGTTTAGTCTTTATCAGTATTAAAAGGCTTGCCAAGAAAGAACTTTTCAAAGCACCAAATTTCAGTTTATGGAGTTTCCCTATTATTGGCTGCGTATGCAACAATGGTCGTACGGAAACACCAATGAAATCAAGGTGAAGAACAGAATTGCCTTTCAAATCACTAGGGAACTTTTTTTCAATAGCCATTTCAAATGACTCTTAGCAAAATTATGACTGTCAAAAATGGCCGTGGGATTTCAGTGATTTGGAGTGACTTCCAGATTTCTCCTACTTTGTCCCTCAATACTTGAACCAAGAGAAAAATGCATGTTTTGTAATTCACCTAGTGTGTGGGAAAGAGAACAAGGTTTCTTGTAATTGTTTTACCCAAGTGGTGAAACAGCTTCCTGCTGGTTTTAGAAAAGACAAGTGGAAAACTCTCAAGCTCTGAGGAGAGGATGGCAGTTCTGTCTGTTTACAAAACAACCTTAGAGTACCCTGGCTCCAGCCTTTTAAGAATTCACAAGGATAATATGAACATCTTCCTAAACAGTGGTAGAAACAGCTGAATTGGCCAAGTAAGACAAACAAAAGTCAAAAAACACAATAATATACTCACCATTCATTATCCAAGGCATATCAAAGATGACTATTTTTGCTGAAAGATGAAAAAAAAATTTCACTTCATGTGACTTAGTACCTTTACAATAGTCTATCAGTTTGACCTGACCTAGAAAAGGACTACCATGTGAGAAAAATGGAGCCAGTTGGCTAGGGTCTAATCAGGACTCTGTGAGTGGGGCAAGAAAGGAACCATCAGCTGACAAGGGGAGGAGTCTCAATACTGCAGTCACAGTCCTTTGGCAAGCGAGCCATCCCTCCGTTCATTTGCTGATTTAAGGAAGGTACACAGGAAAATAGTTAAGGGGGGGATGGGTGTGACCTGTTAGATCAGTGCTGAAAGCAAGTGCACTTTCCAAACTGTCTTTACATGACTGATGTATGGCTTCACTTATACAAGTCCTTGAGACTACACTGTTGACTAGCCATACTGCTGTCCCTTCCCTCTGACTCTGAGACACAGAAATTGTGCCTTTTCTTAATTGTTATGAACTCCAGGAAGCCAAAAATTCTGAAGCACACAGAACTGTTAATTACATACGGTATATTAAGGATATTAAGTAGCACTATAAGCAAATGTGAGAAAGAAATCAGAAACCACAAAGAGGATTTCTGGTAGCCGATTCATGCTTTACTGCAGATGAATCAATATATAATTTCACTCTTCTCCAAGTTGAGAATCTCCTACAATGTTATGCTTTTGAGCAGGGGTATAACTGAGACCTAATAGTTGGAGTTCAGGACAGGTTTTGAAGAACAATAAGTTTAAGACCCAGTAAAATCCAGTATCTGCAAAACCACACCATTTTGATAGAACCGAGACATCATCTGTAGTTAACTGAAATGAGCACTAGTACTATGGACCAGTATATGAATCCATGAATTCATGAATAGTTCTTTCAAAATAATCCTCGACATATTTTAGAGATTATGAAGAGTCACATTTTCCGCTCAGAGGCTCATCACAAACTTAGATATTTCACTCAACAGATGTTTGAAAAGGCTAAATGTATTTTATAAATAGTTATGTTACTATTATTCTACATGGCTTATCCTTTAGATCGTTCAATAAATATTTCGGTTTTGTTTTGCCCATAAAAGAAGCAAGTTAATATCTTGAAGTAGTATTTCTGTATTTTCCATTGATGGGCACTGCTTAGAAAGATTTAATGAATCAGGGCATGTGCCAGATATATAAGGAATTATAGACTGTTCATGTTTCCCAACCTGAATATCATCAATTTCTTTATCTAAAACGTTCAAAAATAGTCTTGGTTTGCACTGTAAGACTGTATGTGGTGTTGATACTAGACTTCCCCTTATGCTTTTGTTACCCAAGAGATCATAACTGTGGTATCTGCCAAAAAATTCATGCACGTAGCTCTGTGAATTTCCATTTTTTTGATATCCTTTTGCCTCATCTGCCTTTTTGACTTTTACCACACTAGAGCTAAATAAAACTGACTGTTTATGTGGGTTGGCCCTTATTTTCCCAATGGGTAATCTATTATATAAATCCAACAAATTAAAAACGAGTTTATAAGGCTTAGAACGAGTCTATCATTTGAACTCCCATCATTAAAGGGAGAGTTAAAATTAAAAACAAAACAGGGCTGAGAATGTTAGTTCAGTGGTAGAACACTTGCCTGGCAAGTACAAAGCCCCCATGTTCAATCCCCAGCACCATAAGAAAACAGAACACGAAACCCTCTGAATACCAGAGTTAAATGTAGTGCATTCCAGATCAGTAGTTTTTCTTGCCAGTTCTTAAGGTGCAATTAGTAACACACTGTACTTTATTTGCCATACAGTGCACTTTATTAGTACAGCTTATCTGCTCTTGCATGCAGCAAGTTCCATATAATAAATACATGTTGCAAATATTATATATATACATATACACACACACATATATATATATATATATATATATATAATTTGCAAACATCTGAGTGTTCACTGTTACAGGCTGTTTTGGAGTCTAGAACTTCACTTGTAACAACAACTGTAAAGAAAAACTACTTCAGAAAAGTATCTGTGGATCTACCAAGATAATGATTTACACATCTACCTAGGAATTTATTTAAAGTCCTTCATCAGAAAACAGTGTTTCAGGTATGAGAGTCTATAATATAAAGCTACCATTTTTGGACACAATCTATAATTTTAATATATTATACTTTTATAAAGGAATAACTTACTTACAGAGGTATTTGGGGTAATACACCTTAAAGCAGTTGATGATAAATCGTACAAAGTCCATGTCCTAAAATAAATATTAAAAATTTAAGACTGTCCATTTCAGATAACATTAAATTATACATTTTGAACAGTGATAAATTATTAAATGCAAATGAGACTATTTTTCTTAAAAGATATGCTAATTTAAGTATCTATAGCCCTAAGGGTTATGGTTTTAGGCTATTAAGCTAAGAATTGGCCCTAAATTTGAGTTGAAGAAGTCAAATACTTATGGATATTTTAAAAGTTATTTGCATTACTTCAAATTAGTTATATGCTTCAGGCTACAAAAGCCATGGGGCATGCAATGGATATAAAAGCAATCCCCACAGTGAGACTCTAAAAATTCTATTGAACAACTAAAGAACTATTAAAAAGGATATACAGTGTATAACGTGACTCACTCAAATAATATATATATGCATATATATGTGTGGCTATACATTTAGCTATAGCATTTACTTTTTAAATCTAATTTTTACCTTCTAAGAATTTCAATAATCATATTTCATACAAGGATCCCAGTGATCTGCTAATTTCCTTCTTATTTAAGACACCCTGTATTAGTTTGTTGTTGTTGTTTAGTTTATAATCAAGAGCTATTTGTTCATTCCAATTTTTAGGAGACTGTATTAATCAGCTGCCTGGTTAGTTCTCTTGCTTCACAGACAACACCAGGAAATGAGGCCATTAGGGGTATTAGTGATGTTTCATCCCCCATATTATTCCATACTAGCAGCCTGTTCCATTCATCCTGCTCAGCCACCTCATAAACATGTCTAGTTTGAAGCGCTAAGCAGACAAGCTGCAATCCAGCACAGCTACTGGAAGGCTGCTAATTCTAGACAGGAGAGCCTATAAAGTCTTTCCTATCATGTGAGTTGCAGTGCTTTTAATTGCAGTAAACTGAATATAAGCATCCTCAACTCTATTTATTTTGGGAGAAGTCCTAGTATATAGTAATACCTTCATAAATAGCCTTCATACGCAGCGGACATAGTTTCAGAAATCTAGTTAAATAGGAGTCTGATAAAAAGACTGATTACTCTCAGATATTACTAGTCTGTATCTAGTAGTCATTACCATCAATTATTCAGTTGGCGGTCCTTGTTAATTAGAGCTAATTTGGGGGGATTTGATGTAAGTGTTGTGTGTCTACATTGGGTATGACATAGCATACTTCTATGAAATAGACTGTTGTACAATAGACTGTGGGTGCTTTTGCACATGATATCTCTATCATTCACAGTGTCCATCCTCTGATGACAAATGCAAGGGTTTTCTTTCTGGCTCAACTGCTGAGAAAAGATACATTTTCCTAGAGTATTAATTATTTAAAGTCTAGCTATTTGTATAAAATTAAATGATTCCATTTTTTTTTTTTGGCGAGGAAGTCAAAAGGTTATAGTCAACATGGTAGTCCAATTCTTACTAAAGCACTTTATGTCTCTTATATGCATTATTGTAAACTGACTTTGTGAATCATGAGTATTATACAGTAGACAAAATTATTCAATAAATATTCAGGTGCTTTATAACATTAATAATGAATGAAATCTCCAGGAGTACCAACAGATTTTTTTTTTAAATTAGAAATGACAATATCAGATAGCTCTTGTCATTTCCCTTCCCCTATATTAGGGAACCGAAAACATTAGCAGACATTATTCATGGCTGCAAGGTAAGAAATAGGTGACCATGGTACGTAAAGGACAATAGAATCATAGTCTAACTTTATTGAATGTAGACTTTCTTAAGCAATTTGAGTTTAATTTATGATATAAAATATTTTACTTTAAAATTCAAGGCCCACTCAATGGAAACTACATTTAAAAAATGCAGGGTATTAGATTCTTAATGTAGGAAACATGCTGCCCTCTCCCTCTCCTAAAGCTCTTTTGAATTGTTCTCTGTAACCTGGTTTTGTTGTTTAAATCTAAGATCACCATTTGGGGTTACACAACAACATACTATAGTAAAGTAGTTCTTTTCCTCTTAGAAAGGTATTCTCTCATATTATTACAAGTTCTTCACAAACACCAACATATATGGTTACCAATTAGGTATCATATAATTTACCATTTTGTCACGTTGGACATTTAGCCTTTTTCTAATCTTCCATTACTTTTGAGACAGTCTCACTATGCTGTCTGGGCTATCCCTGAACTCCTAAGTTCAAATGACCTTTAGATCTCAGCTCCATGAGGTACTGGGGTCATCAGTGAATATGTAATAAAATATTGTTACTGCAACTCTTAATTTAACTATGTTTTCAAGCTGCCAAAAGTCACCTGAGGAAAACTGGCTCCTCAAGCTTACCAAATAAAATAAATAAATTAAAAAAAATATCCACAAGAATACACTAGTGCCCAAGAAAACCACAGAGAGTGGTACGGAGTAAACTCCCATGAACATCTTGCAACTTCAAAACAAGGTAAAAATACAAGGTCACAGAGATCATGCATGTGTTTATTCAATATTTAATGAGCATGTCACTCTGTGCCAGGCATGGAGGTCCTTGTGGGGTGACATTAACATAGTAAAAAAAAATATTCAGCATCTGTCACAATGACTCGTATTTTGCCATCCTTCACATCTTACCTCCATCTGACTCACCAGACAGGGAACATTGCCAAATACACAAGAAAATGTAAGTCTCTGCAAACTCTATTCCATGTCTGACTTCACACACAGCGCAAGGGGAAAATTAATCCTTTTGCATTTTTCTAGCTTCATTTTACAATAATATATGGTTGGCAAAAAGGCAGCACGGATGGAGGGAAAGGGGGCAAACGCTGACTTAGAATTAATGCGGAACGCTTACTATGCTATTGAGTCCAGTTTCAGACATGTCAAACATCACTGTGATAGGCTTCCCGTTTTCTCTCTTGGCATATCGTTCCAGCCAGAATGCTATGAGCTTCTTCTTGTCCATTATGGTTTTCTGGTCTTTAATGTGATACTTCACTCTAATCCAAACTTTAAGCAGAAAAAAACATAAAAAATGAGCATACAGTTTATGGCATTTTCATACCTTTGACACATTCCTTCATTTTTATTTCATCTTGTTTTGAATAAAAACATCTCTACTCTCTTTAAAATGAGAAACAGTTGCCCTTGGTACCTTTAAATTAAAGAGCAGAAGAGAGGCAAACTATTTGTCTCTCCTTTAGGAGCTACACAGACGTCACATTTAAGTGATCTGAAAGGAGAACTGCAGGTGAACAAACACAGAATAACACAGAAGTGCTCTTCACTATACTCGAGAGGAAAGCCAATGCTTTGACAAATTGCTAGAAAACTCATTCCACCCAGAGGAGAGATACAGACAGGCGGGCAGGAGGCCAGGGAGAGTGTGGTGCAGGGGAGTGGACCATGCAAATGCTTCAGGTGGTGGCCAAGATTAAAATGGGATGGCTGGCAAGAGGAGAAGTAGAAAAAGAGACAAGGAATAGCTAAATGACTCTGAAGTCCTCCCTTCTGTTTGGTTTTTCCATTTCAAAACCTAGCCTGGGCAGTGTCATAGAGGTTAGAGCAGAAAAGGTCAGGGAGGAAACCTATCTGGTCACAACCAGACAATAGGGGAACAGGGTAGGAAGGACTGAACTATGGAAGTGGCTGCAGAAGGTCAAAGGAGCCAAAATGAAGCTGAATTGCAGGGAGAGCCAACACACGGGCCAGAGCTGAGCACTAGAGAAAGGAGGACCATGAGTGGTAGGACACGGGTGTGGTCTGTGATGAAGGCAGCACAGTCAATAGAAACCAGGGGATGGGCGTGTGCAAGTAGCCTGGGAGCTGCATAGGATCTGCCCTGTAAATGGGAAAGTTTGGCAAGACTGATGTGTTTGAGACAACCCTACAGGACAATATCAGCTAGAACAGGCTTTGGGAAACAGGCTTTGGGAAACAGACTTTGGGAAACAGGCTTTGGGAGCAAACCGCTGAAGAGGTATGAGAAAAGGAGACTAAGAAAGGAGAGGCAGAGAAATGAGAAGACAGTGCAGCGTGCTGTCAAAATACAGTGTAATTCTGGCTAAGGAAAAGGCAAGCGGGATGCACATAAGCTCTCCTATTGTAGTGCAAACTCAACCGAGATTTGGGCAAGTGGAAGAGGGGATAAGAAAGGCATCTGAACCACAGACAACTGCTACTCTTAACTCCTATTACCATACATATTTCAGAAAAAGCTCAGAGGAGACCAGGAGAGACTTAAACGTTTGTTTTGGATATTTAGCAATGGTCAAAAGATTCTTCATAAAAAGAAAAGTATTAGGTGGAGCACTAGCAACAAGTGATAAAGGCTAACTAAAATGACTATGACTGAGTTACCACTGCTCCAGTGCCATGCCTGCCTGCCTACTACCATACTCCCAGCCATCATATTGTGAACGCTAACCCTCTGAAACCGTAAGCCCCAAATAAACTCATCTATAGGTTTCCTTGTTCATGGTATCTTATCATAGGAATAGACAAGAAACAAAAGCACAGACAACATTTGTGTTTACCGCTTAGTTTATAATAATGCAAACTATGCCTTGATAATATTTGAGAGGGGTAAGTAAAGATGACCACATATTTCTAATGCAGAGAATTTGTTATGTATGTATATGAAAACTTCCGAGATTATTAATTGAGACACAGATGTATATTTCAAAGTCTTGAAAATCTAAAGTACGAATTACATATACTTACATAATTTGTTACCTTCTTTGTCATAACCGTGCAGATAAATACCACCAAGTTCTAATAACCATCTTGGAATAGAGGATTCACTAAGGTCTAGAAAGTGATAAACTTTGATCAGTAATAGTAGAAATCCATGGATCTAAAAAGAAAGCTCACACCGTAAAGGTAATGGTACATAGTAGTTCTTTTCACTCAAACTTGAACAAGATACAATTTACTTAAATCTTGAATAAAATGTAACTTATGCCTGGTCTGGCCTCCGTAGGAGATGTGTCTGAGTCCTTAAGAGACTTGAAGTCTCAGTGAGGGTGGAGACCTGGCGGTGGGTCAGCACCCTCTCAGGGACAGGGGGAGGAGGAATGGGATGAGGAACTGTGGGAGGGGGTGACCAGGAGCGGGGAGGGCTGCAAGGCTGGAATGTAAATTTAAAAAAAAAATCTAGAAAGACTTGCTGGCACTACAAAAGGCTACTTCCTGCTGAGGAAACAATGGACAAAAGATTTACAGAGAAAACAAGTAACAAAAGATTTACAGATGATGGAAAAAGCTGGAAAGAGTCTCTTATTTTTGTGGCTGCCTCGGTAGATTCTTGGTGGGTTTCAAACATGTTAACACATGAAGAAACTATTCAATTTAGGCCTGTGCACCATCTGGGCCATAGGGTACCAGGTTAGCACACACAAGGTCTTGGAGTCTATCTCTGCCCGCCCCCCCCCAAACATACAAAAGCCACATGAAGAAATATTCACACAACCTCAGAATTTGAGGGGGGAAAAGTCACTCTGTTTTACTTAGTGAGGTGCCATTTTTCTGTCTCTTCTTCCTCTCTAGTCCCCTGTATGCACACGTTCTCTCTCTGTCTGTCTCTGTCTGTGTGTCCCTCTCTTTGTCTCTCTGTCTCTGTCTCTGTCTCTCTCTCTCTCTCTCTGTGTGTGTGTGTGTGTGTGTGTGTGTGTGTGTGTGTGTGTGTATACAGACTAGGCACTGGCCTTAGATTTCTTCCTCTATAACTCTCACCTTACTTGTGGGACAGTGTCCCACTGTCTTTGGCTCTAGATGAGTTGATTTGGTTATACTATTATACTAGTTGGACAGCAAAGCTCCCCAGGATCCTCCTGTCTCCACTCTCCACCCGCTAGCCCCAGCACCCAGATTACGAGTACTTGTTGCCATCCTTAGCTTTTGAAGTGAGTGCTTGCTAGTCATGTTTATGCAGGAAGCGTTTTACCTACTGTGTAATCTCCCTACCCCCAAGATGGTATTTTCCTTCAAAGTTTTATATACAGTAAACTCTAATATTTTAGAGAATGTGGAGAATAAGTCAAGAAAAATATAAAATTCTTTAGCAGGAAAAACAAACAACAGACCTAACTGGCCCTGTGGGGCATGTGTTTCATTTATCAGCACTTCCCAGAGAATGCTCAAGGTTTCTCTCCCATTCCCTCTGTGTACCTCATATCTTTGTTGTGTGTCCCCAGAAACCAGCAGCATGTGCAAGCATACACCATATTGTTGAATTCAATATGAGATGCTCATTAAGATATATATATATATATATATATATATATATATTTCCAACTTTACTCTGAAGAAAAGTTTATTTTGTATATGATTTGAAGATGGAAGCTATATATTTGTGTCTGCTTGACTAACACATGTTCCACATGTTCCTTTGTTTAAACTGACTACTGTTTTAATATTTGCCATTGTTCTACTTCTGAAGATTTTAGATATGTCCTTTCTTGTGGATGCTAGGATAAAAAATGGGGAGAGAATTAGTTCTAGATTTGTTGACTACTTTGTATTTAATTCTTTAGACCAAGTCCCTCCATAATCTTCTATGACAGGTGACACTTTATAGGACTGGGCAGTTGTGCCTGCTCCGGTTCTGAATTTTTAGAGGAAGACAACAGATATCCTTTCTTGCAGAGTTCTTCACATACCTGAAAACTGCTGTAGAACTCCCTCTTAAGACCTCAAAAGCCAATTTTGATGACAAATTTCAATCTAGCAGTGGCTTTAAAAAGTTTAGAGAAGGCTGCCATGAGTATCCTTGGGGATAAACTTTCTTTTGGGGGAGGGGGATCCCCATTTAGTTTTAGAATAACCAATAAGCGTAAGGTACTCTGGGGATATGAAAACACATGAGACACAACTGGAAAAAAAGAAAAAGAAAACCAGCACAGGAACAAATTTTTATTTTTAGGTCTAAGATAGAAGACTATAGTACTTTTTGTTGTTTAATGGAATTGAACCAAACACAGACTAGGTAGCCATGCTTTTAGTGACAGTGTGTGACTCAGTTCCCTGTCGTCTGATTTTCTTATGAGTGATTCTCCTTCTAAGATTTTGGTCCCCTTGAAAGTCTGATTAGGCCTGTAAAGGTAATATTCTAGTGTTTCTGATGACTGCTAAGAATGTGTGCAAATGCAGACAAACATTTAACAGTAACATTTATACAGATGCTATTGCCCTGTCAAGGTTAAGTGGACCAGCTTACCATTGACAGACAATTCTTTCCTCCACTGAAAACTCTCATCAAGCATCTTCAGTGTTTCATCCACAACGTTATGTCTCCAATGTAAGTAACTTTCAACCCAGTTATCATCTTGCTGGAGTCTTTCAACATCACGTGGATCGTATTTCTCTGACTTTTCTAGGGGAAACCAGTAAAGAATATCTAAATCAGGTTAATTCCGGGGGTGGGGGGGATAACTAACATCATAGCAAAGGAGAAGAAAGATCTGGAAGACCAATCCAAACTTCTTCAAGACACACATATGGATGTTTTCAGGTGAAAACGTGCTGGAAAGAGTTGACCAAATTTCTAAGTGAGCGCAGACTAAAGTTATCTAAAGGTTACAGATTTGAGAAGATATCTAACTATGCTGTCCAGGATGTCTTGGAATTCATGAGGGCTCAACTGAACCTCCTGCATCAGTCTAAGTAGCTGGAACTACAGTCACACACTTCTATACCTGGCGCAGGGCATCATTTTTTAAAAAGTCAAATGGAAAACTGTCCATATCTAGAGTGTATTAGTTAATACTTTGTTGAGGTGACAAAATTAACCAAGGAAGGAAGGATATTTTTTTTTTGTGGATTATAGGATGCTTTCTAACTTGTGATCCTTCATCCTCAGTCTCCTAAATCCTAGAATTATAGGTATGCACAAACAAGACCAGCTGAGCCAGCACTGATTTCGGCTCACAGTTTCAGAGTTATCACTCTGTGCCAACTGTCTCTATCATTCCTCCATCTGTGATGAGGTAGTATGTCATAGAAGAATAGTATGAGGGAAGAGAACTGTTCATATTATGGCAGACAGGAAGCAGAGAAGTAGCCAACAAGGGGTCAGGAAATGGGTATACTGTTCAAATGCATGTCCCCCAGGGATCAATTTCTTTCAGCAAGGCCCTGTCTCCTAATAGACCATTCAACTATTCGTCAATGGATTTGTCCCCTGAAGAAGTAATGCTCTCCTGATCCAGTCACTTCTCAACTGTTACCAGTAGGGGACCAAGCCTTCAACACACAAGCTTTTGCAGGAACTACTTCACATCTAAACATAACATGCAACATTATCACATTTTTCAGATTCTAGGGGAACATTTCCAACAATATCGTGGATTAATTATATTCAGTTATAACTGTGTGTCATTTTCATGCACATGTCATATTCTCCACTTGCTTCTACATCAGATATTCCTCCTTATACACTATTCTCACTAGCTCATTGTGGTGAATTCTTCTTGTTTCCATGTAATCACCTTTACATACGCAAACTCTACCATTTGCCAACCGTCATTTTAGATACTTCCTCTTTTCACAAACATTCCCTGTGACTAAAAGTAATTCTTTGGTGAACAGCAACAGAACTTCATTTAAGTTTTTCTTAAGGCACAGAACCATTTTTTAAAATCATGTTATAGTACATATTTAATCTCCATCAGAGGTTTCTATCCCACCCTGGATCATGCAGTTCCCAGATAAAAGATGTAAAACTTAAGCCTTTAAAGCAGTAGAGGTGGGAATTGTCCCTGTCTAAGGAGAACTGCAGAGACAAAAATGGAGAAAAGACTGAAGGAAAGGGGGGGGGAGTCCAATGGCCAGCCCAACTTAGGATCCATCTCCTGGATAGATCTTCACTATTACTGATGCTATGACGTGCTGATAAACAGGAGTATGGCATGGCTGTCCTCTGAGAGTCCCAACTAGCAGCTGACTAAGACAGACACAGATACTTACACCCATTAGACTGAGGTCAAGGGGGAAGGGTTAAAGAAGCTGAAGGGAGGGTGACACCATGGGAAGACCCGCAGGATCTGGATCCCAGAGGACTACCAGAGACTGAGCCATCAACCAGGCAGCAATCAGCAATAAGCGGGCTGGCTTACAATGGGAGAAGATGTACCTAATCCTGGGAGACTTGAGGCTCCCAGGTAAGGGAGGGACTGGTGGGAGGGCCTTCCCTCTTAGAGGCAAGGAGAGGAGGAATAGGATGAGAACTCTAGGAGGGAGGAGACCAAAGTTTAATGTGAAAAAAAAAGCAAGCTGGGCAGATGCCTAGGACATACTATGTCCACCTGGGATGCTCCTACTCTGACGGGTAGCCCTCATGGCCAGTTCTCAGGGTGCATTACCCATGGTTTCTTTTCTCTCCATCTTCATCCTGGTCTTGTGGAACCAAAACCCTGACTACCTCTCTTCTGTCCAGGCTGTAGGCTTCTTTATTCAACCAATAGTTTTAAAATAAGGAGCAATGTTACTTAGTGAGAATCTCCTCCTCCTTGGGGTTAGGGAGACCTTGGGGGCCAGCCAGTATTTAACATTATAATACATAGCAACAGACTAAGCCTCAACAAGCTTGAGTAAGCATGCTGTCTCTCCCCCAAAACACTAAAGGCTCAGGGTCTGTACATCTAAGAACTCTCCAAGGCAGATGACACAGCATTTATTGAAAGACTCTATTCTGCTTTTATTATTAGTTTCTCAACTATCCATTCCTGTCCAGGTGCGACAGCAGTTTTGGGAATTTCCCTGGAGTCTCCATTTCCTTTTCTTTCACAAGTATTTAACTGCTACGTTGTACAAGTCCACCTCCTCTACATTTGCACTGCCTTTAGTTCAGGGCCGTGAGCGAATAGATGAAAGGGCAGGAAACAGAAAGTGCCCTGAGATGATTAACCTCTTAGAGTCTCCACTTTCTTAATGGAGAAACTGCTCCATATACAGGAAGGCCTGTGTGAGGGTCATATAAAAAAGAATGGGTGAAAAAGCTTGGAAATTTAAAACTTTGGAAAATAAAGTAGTCCATAAGTCCGACATTTGAGAATGTCATCTGGGAGTATAGTTTTTCAACATATAGGTTCTGAAGCATTTCATTTATAAAATGAGTGGGTCCAAGACTACAGAAACCTTGGAAATAGTTTTAGCTCTACAATTTGAAAATTCATTTGTATTCCAAGCACCTTTTCCTTTTAATTATAAATGACATTTCAGAGCATAAGATGGCTTTAAAAGAGTTAACATAGCCTTCTGTCTCATTAAGGAGGGATCATTTAGTTTGGCCATTGTTCCAGTCGGCTATTTTCCGTAAAATTACAGCATCCTCTTGCAGGAAAATGTTTGCAATATACCCAAGTTTGCATAAGCACAGGTTATTAGTTCTTCCCAATAAAAGTGATAGCCAGTGAAAAAGGTAACTACATAAGCTCTCAAGTCAAACACACTTAACATGAAGAACTATTCTACAGCTACAGCCTCATGTTTCACATAAGACATTAAAAGGACATGTCTTCAAAGGGCAAGGTTTAATACGATTTCCTCTATCATTAGAAACTTTCTAAAATAAATCTGGCTTTTCCTGTCCCCCTTTTTTCAAGAGAATGACAAGCACTACAAAGATGTCTTGCCTTGGCTCGGGTCATCAGCAGTTTTACCTCCCATTGCTTTTCTATAACCAGTAAAAATGTCAGCACAATAAAAGAAGCAAATGCTATTTTAGGATTATGAGGAGAACTTTGACCTTCCCGGCTCTTTGGAAGAGTCTTGGATATCCACTAGGATCCCAGAGTATACTGAAATATACTTTCTTAGAATGATATTTGGCAAGTGTTATAGACTCAGTAAAGATTAACCGCAATGAAAAAAGGAAAACATTATTGCTAACATGACTGCTTCCGGTGGTGCTATCATTAACAAGACAGACCACTATTAGAAATGTAAAGCCTGCTTCCTTCTGTAGTAGTCATGGACACCAGTTTCTGAAATCAGAACTATGCATTGAGCATGATTATTATTAATAGGCATGTATTTACATGGGAAATGCTGCTGCTGCTATGTTAACCCTTTAATTTGGGGCAAGCAAAAATGAAATCAGAGAAGGGGAAAGAAAAGAGAAGAGATAGCTGGAGAGGGGAAGAGTTTGGCAGAGAGAGGCAGGAGAAAAGTGGCAACAAAAGGAAAGAGGGGAAAGGCCAAGGGAGGACAGTGGGAGAGAACACAAGACAGCAGCAGAGGAAAGAGATAAAAGAGAGGGCAGACAGACGGAGACAATGGGAACAGAGAAGAAAGCGAAAGGTCAGCATCCCATGGCTTACGATCTACATGGTTAAGGGACATTATTAACTGTAGTACAACCAAATCCAGCTTTCTTTTATAAAATTCACTACAAGTTCTTATTTATTTCAATTATTTATAGTGTGCACATGCGCATGTGTGGTGGTCAGAGGACAACTTTCTGGATTCAGTTCTCTCCTTCTACTGTGTATATTCCAGGAATCTAACTCAGTTTGTAGGCACCTTTACCCACTGAATCATTTTCCTAATCCCAAATCTGTTGTTTTCATAGGCCTTAGATTTATCTATGGAACTTTAGTATAGGTCAGAGGAAAGGCCTGACAGGGGTCCAGGAGAGAACTATGGATGTGCTAAGAATGGAAGTCATTCTTAACAAAAACAAAACAAAACAAAAAACTCCCTTAGTACTTGGCCAGTCTTCTCCAAATCTTTCTGTATCCTAGAAGACTAACTGAAAGGTGATCTTCTATGACAGAACATGTATTAGTTCACAAAGGGATGCTAACATATGCATTCTTGGGTTCTGTGTCTAGATCATGAATTTTCTGGGGGGCAGGGTGGGGTAGGGGTTAGAGCCAAGAATCGGAAAACTGGCCTAAGGGACTTATTTAGTGAACCTCTGTCCTATTGCAGGGCTTGTCAATCCCCACCACTCTATCCCATGTAAGGTTAAATAAAAAAAAAAAAAATTCCTCGCACCTCGAGGGACAAAATTCCTCGCACCTCGAGGGACATAGATATTCTCTGTTGCTAATACATTGTATGCTTATTTAAAAACCCTTTAAAACACAAACTGAACAAAAAAATTCTCAGGTAAGGGCTGTCTAGAAACAGGCCTTGGATGATCTCAAGCCAATTCAGTAGCTTTCCTTCAAAAGCACAAGGGCCAAATTTTCACCAGTCACCAGCTACATTATCCAGGCTAAACAGACTTAATGGATTTCGGCCATTCCTACATATTATGGACTATGTCCAGGCCTCCTTGTGGGCTCATTGTGTACAATCTTGTGTTTGTTCTTCTTAGCCCATGTCAAATGCGAGAGTGTGGGGCCCATTTCATTAAAAATCCAGGCCTGGCCACACAAGCCTGTAATTCCAGTTACTCAGGAAGCCAAGGTAGGAAGATCACAAGTCCAAGACCTACAGCAGCTACACAGTGAACTCAGTGAGAGCCAGGAAACTTGAGATACTTTTTCAAACGAAAAACTGAGAAAAGAAACGCTGAGCTACACGACTCAATAACAGTGTGCTAGCCTAGCATGCATTCAATCTCCAACGCACACACACTCACACCCCAACCTCCAAACACACAATGGAAATATTGTTCATGAAAACTGAGCAGGACGCACTCATTTTTAAGGGAACAGCTCCTTAAACCACACCTGCAGAGTCTCTGTGTAATGAAGGAGAAAGCACAAGGTGAGTAGGGCTAATGGTCACCTACTCTGCTGAGCTCCAAGAGGTCAGGGAGTTTGGAAAGTTACTTCCCTACTCTCCTAATCCTTACCAACAATAGAACGCAAATTACATTTTTGATATAGAATGATTGTCTCCATGAAAGTCTCGATCAACCCTGACATTCCTTATAGCCCCAGATCTTCAATAATAACATTGTTCTTGCTCTTTTGAACAGTTAAAACTTTATAGAAAATAAAATTATCAGATACCTAGCCAACAAAGACCCCAAAGTTAAAAAAACAAAAAACAACCAAGCAACCAAACAAACAACACTTAGCTTAACAAATTCAGCTAAAATTACCTTTGATCTTTCCATATAAATTTTCTACTAGTTTTAGCATTTTTGGGTAATTTCCATTGCGATACCCTCATTAAAATATGGGTCATTTAGCAGAAGTAAGAATTACGCACATTGCTGCAAAGTTATTAATCCAGAGAGATTATGTTGTTTTGGCTTTCTAAAATTTAATTTATTTTTAAGTACCTGTTTATTATAACTCCAAATATAATTGCCTAACGGTGTGAGAACCTGGCCTTTATGATCTAGCTGCTTTAGATTTTCTGAGACTTCTCTTATTATTGATCACATGATAAGTGTGAACGTGCCAAAAGTGTGTGTGTGTATGTATGTGTATATGTATGTATGTGTGTGTGTGTGTGTGTATATATATATATATATATATATATGTATAATATGTATTTTTCTTTTTTTCTAGACAGGTTTCTCTGTGTAGCCCTGGCTGCTCTGGAACTCACTCTGTAGGCCAGGTTAGCCTCAAGAAATATATATGTATATATATATATATATATATATATATATATATATATATATTAAAAGTTACTATTTTCTATTTTTGGATACAAAAACCTAAACACATAAATACACACACACACACATACACACACCCCTATTCATACACACATATATATACAATCAAGTTTGTTCACTGTGGTATTAAAATCTAAAATCTTAAGTATGTTTTTAATGTGCTTTCTTCTAGTTGTGAAAGAAATTTGCTGGAATAAGATTCTTTCACGTGTGTATGGATTTCTTAAGTTTCCTTTGTAATTCTGGGAACTTTTATTTTTAAGGCTACATACATCATTAAGTAGCATTTGAGTTGTTGAATGTCTTGTTCACTGAGAGTATACAGTAGTACAATGAAAAAGAAGCAATACCAATTAGAAAAAGTAAACAATGTAAATAACAAGTCCAATAATGAACATAAATTTTGCTACATTGTTTAGTGGGATGTAAAAATGTATTTCCTTTCATTCTTTATAAAATGGTATAAGAGGAAGAAAAGTTGTTTGTAATTCTTATTCCATTTAATCTTCTAGAGATCTTTTGCTGTTGTTGTTTCTTTTTTATTTATTTTAAGACAAGGATCCATCCCAAGATGGCCTCAGATACAATATGGAGCTGAGGCTGGCCTTCAATCACTGATCTTCACCTCGAGTGCTCGGATGACAGCCCTGAACACTTGGTTCTTCTAGATAATTTATTATGATGATTAACTTTAATTGTCATCTTAATACAAACTAGAATCATCCAGAATGAGTCTCAAAGAGAGAGTCTCAAAGAGGGACTCTCTTTATTAGGTTGGACTGTGGCATGTTTGTGGAGGACTGCCTTAATTAAGTTAATTAATGTGGCAAGGCCCTGCCCACTGTAGGCAGCAGTATTCCCTTGGCAAGGAGTCCAGAACTATATAAAAGTGGAGGAATTGAGCAAAAGGAACCAAACAAAAGCCTGTATGCATACATTTCTCTTTTCTCTTGATTGTAAATGTAATGTGACTTGCTATTTGAGGTTCCCGTCTCCATTTACCCATAATATTGAATTGTAAGTGAAATTATTCTGTTTTCCCCTCTCTTGTCTCTCGGCCAGGGTGTTTCATTACAGTAATAGAAAGAACTAAAACACCAAATCAGAATTATTAAGAGATTAATTTTTTAGTAATGAAAAATCTCCATCCTAGAAGTGACACTTTTTCATTATCAGGTGGTTTCAAACTGAAAATGAATAGGAATTGAAACATTAAACACTAAAAATTGAATAGGAATAAGTGAGACAGATATACACATTTTTAAAAGCCCATAGAAACCCACATGAAGAGCGAGCTGCACATGTGCTATATATGTGCACGGGGATGGGAGGGTTGGGAGGACTAGGTCCAGCCTGTGTAGGTGGTTCAGACTCTGAGAGTTCAAAAGGTCCAGGTTGGTTGACTCTGTTGGTCTTTCTGTGGAGTTCTTTCCCCTCTAGGGCACATAGTCCTTCCCCCAACTCTTCCATGAGAGTCCCCCAGCCTCCATGTACAGTTTGGCTGTGGGTGTCTGTATCTGTCTGAGTCCTCTGCTGGGTAGAGTCTCTCAGAAGACAGTGCTAGGGTAGGGCGATAACTAGAGAAGTCTCCACCCTCTGGGAGGAGAAAGGGAAGGTGAGGTAAGGGATTATGGGAGGAGGTGACGGGAAGGGGGCCAGCAATCAGGATATAAAGTGAATGGAAAAAAAACCCTCAAAACAACAAAAAAAAGAATATTGCTAGGCAGTGTAAAGAGTCATTACTGAGACTGAAGATTAAAATGTAAGCAGTTTTACCAAGTCTTTATTCTCATCTAAATTTAAAACTCAAGCTTGATAATTTTAGATCTATCATAAGGATAAAAATTAATCCTTTTCAAAACCTGACTTTAGCTTTTATATAAAGGTTAAAAAAAGAGAGACAAAAGTCTAATAGAGTGTTGGTGGAGGAAACGTCACAGGTGATCGCTCTAATACAAAGCAAGAGAATGAGCAAGGCCAAAATGCAGGAAAAGTGTCTCTCCAATGTCACAGGCCATGGAAAGCATCAAAGACACTGGATCTAGACCTTTGGCTGAATAGTAAGCACATGGTTGCTTAGCCTTTCATGCTCCAGACATTATGTCATTAAAAACGCCAGCATTCAAGTCAAACAAAATAAAAATTAAAAGAGCAGAATTGTCCCTGGGTGAGAGCAGTCAACTTAAATAGCAATTGAAGAAACTACAAAATAAGGGGTAATTCTGAATACATGGAAAAACTGCCCAAATCAGTAATAGTGGCATAAACTAAAACAAGTATATAAATTAATATATACATAAGAAAAGAAATTTAGGCAAACTATCGATCAAATGCAAACTGAAAAACTACTAGTTAAGGAATTATGACACTAAATGCAGATACTGTGGGATTAGAAAGACATTATTCTATAGGGACTGTAGCAATGACCTCTTGCACCTTATATGACTTATATGATGGAAGTTTGGTCTAGATTATCAATTGAGTCCCAAGTATTTATTTGTGAACACACTAATTTGATTTCAAGAATCCATGAATCCAAAGGAAGTAATTTTGACTGCTTTATAAAGTTGTACTAACAAAACCATGGATGCCATCTAAATGCCCCAAAAGTGATTACCTAAATTCAACAGTAACTGTTATTAATAGATCCAGATATTAAAAATAGACAATGGTGCTCTAATAAAAATGTAACATATAAGTCATAAGCAGGATAATAATTTAACTTTACTTTCATAAGCATATAGGCAAAAGATTAGGAAAAAATCTATCTAGTGTTGGTAGCACTATTTCTACATGGTATGGAGGCTTTGGATTTTTCTGCTATCAACCAAATTCATTTAAACATATTCATATGCCTGTAAAGTCAGACAAACTCCTTGAGCTCACCTGTCTCTCCACATGTCTTGAATACAAACACGTCACTCAGACATCCAAGGTCCTCTACATTGTATTTCTACTGTTTCCACCCATGTGTGCACCTCTCACAGAAAGCTTCCTATTGCTTCCCTAAAGAGCTGAGTGCCTTGCCTCAGACTCTCTGACCCACCTAGATCACCTTTGCTACCTGGCCAAGTACTGCCTACATTCCTAAGAAATACCTCCTGGATTAGTCAGCTCCAGATCATCACAACAGGGATCTGAGATCAAGAGAGTAAAGGTTTATGTTGTCTCGGCGAGTTAGACATTCTGTTGTGATCAGTTGGCCTAGATGCCGTTGGAGCTGTGATAAAGAGGAACATAAGGCAGTGGGTATGTAGTAAGTAGGCCCAAACTGTGAACAACATAGCCAGGGGAGCAACAGGAAAAGGGAGGAACCAGGGTACCATAATCACCTTTAAAGGCATCATTCCCAATAATGTAAGACTCCCTTAGTGAACCGTTCTTAAAGATGCTGCCATTTTCCAATAGCTATGCTTTTCTACAGTTTGGGGGGTGCCAAGCTTTTCCGTGAAGATGCTTCTAACTCAGTACTAACCTGATCACCAAGAGGTATCTGTCCTTAGCCCTCGTCACTCAAAGAAGTTCTTTGAGAAAAGGTTTCATGGATCTTAGGCTGGAGTGCAAATGACTAGGTAGTCAAGGATAATTAACTACTGCGACCTCCCGATCCTCCGACTTTCTAAGATTACAGGTGAATACTGCCTCACCAAGGGACTTCATTGCTTCTTATTTCTTGTAATTGAGTTCACCTTGTTTAGCAGATTGTCTTTGTTCTAATACTTTCATTCGATTGTACAAGTTAGAAAAAAATGGCTCTATCATTCAACTTTCTCTAATACTGACAAACTGCTTTATCGCATTAAGCAGATAATGAGTACTTTCAGAACTGAATAAATTATTGCCACAAAAAGAAAGTAGAAAGAACGGAAAATGTTTCTTATTTGAAACTCAGCATGGAGTTTCTTACAGCGACAAAGAAGGAGAAAAGTAATTATGAACCTGTATTTTCTTCTTTGTGTCTGCTCAAGAAAATTCTATCCATTTTTGGTAATATTTTCCGCAGGCATGAAAAAATGAACTTGGGATTCTGATGAACCTGTTTTCAACTGAACGTCTGAAGAGATATCCTTGTGGATAATAAATACTTTTATTTAGGAAAAACATCATTATGGCTTATTTGCCTTAAACCTTTCTTGAAACGAAACATTACTAATGAAAATAGAGACCGTGCAAAACAAGTGAATGTTCTAAATACAAAGTTACTTTTTATTCTCTCTCTCTCTCTCTCTCTCTCTCTCCATATATTATATATATATATATATATATATATATATATATATATGTGTGTGTGTGTGTGTGTGTGTGTGTGTGTGTGTGTGTGTGTATGTATGTATGTATGTAATGTATGTATGTATTTAAAATCAGGATTGCACTTTTAGTTCATGCTTACCTGGAACTCACTATAACAGACCATGTTACTTTGGAACTTGAATGCCCTCCTCCCTCATCCTCTTAAATTCTAGGATTACATGTAGGAATGGACCTCATCAGCTTTACCAAAGTTAATTTCTATAAACCAGACTTACAAGGAGAATACATACAAACTAAAACCTCATCATTTCAGAGTACAAGTGCAACTTTCAGGTGAGGAAGGCCTTTCATGGTTTCTACTTTCCTTGCCAATAGAAGTCTTTAATGACCACAACTGCCTCGGAGAAAGCTCACATACTAGTTCACTGATACCTCAGTGTGTGTATTTAAAGGTAAAACCATCCCAGTACTTAATGCCATACACAGTGCTGATTCTGAAAAAAAAAATGCTTGTCTTTATAATAAACCATATGAAGGCTGTTTTTTTTTGGGGGGGGTAGGTAATGGGAGCTGGTTAGAGATAGCTCTTAATTTAAAATGTCAATTCAATTCTTCCAATGGTCTTCTAATGCATATCTTTACAGAGTGCTATATTCATCTAAAGAGTGGGTACTGAGCACTGTGCAAGGTATTGAGGAGTGAGAGAAATACAAAGCTTCCCCTCCAACTTTTATAGGCTGCTCCTAACCAAACCCATCCATTATCTCCTGGAGGAAATGAACAATAAACAAATCAGACAAATTACAGGCTAGGAGGGAAAGTAAGCAGGGCAGGAAGCTACTTAATAACCAGCGAAGGCCTCTCAGATACATTTAAACCCTGAAAAGACAAAAGAAAAAAAATACATACTAACTGGGGAAAAGCAACCCAAGCAAAGAGAAATGGAAATGTCCCAAGATACAAAGAGACTCATTTTGTTTGAAGAACACAAACGAGGCAGTGTGTTTATATTTTTCAAACTGTGGGTCATGTTCTGGAGAGTGATGTCAACTTTGTAGGTCACTGCATTTTAAAAAAAGGAAGTCAGATAGAAAATACATCAGGTACATGTTTTTAGACTAAGTATTCAAATTTTGCTTTCCGTGTGTGTGTGTGTGTGTGTGTGTGTGTGTGTGTGTGTGTGTGTGTGTACTGGGTTGTTGGTTGTACGTTCTTTAATGCAGAGAGTGGTCAAATCTTCACTAAGCAAAAAGAGAAATAGCAGGTAAAGAAGTAACAGGTAGCTGGGAGCTTCACGACTCATGATTCACATTTTAGGCCACAGCAAAGAATTGGGACTTGATTCTAAAAACATACACTGGGAAGACACTGAAGGGTTCTAAGCTTGGGCGTGACACGATCTAATTTGACATCACAATGTTGCTGAAAGATTACTAAAGTGAAATCCAAAAGGCTTGAGTAGCAAGCCAAGCTAAGACTCTAACACCAGAGATTCTGAGCAAATTTCTTAATCTTACTACATCACTTCCCTCATTTAAAGATGAGATGGTTGAATCAAGATGACCTTTAAGACCTCGGAGATTGCATAATTTATCTATTTTCTGCTTGCTCCCTTGAGCATAAGTAAAGGACGATTATAGAATCGCCAATTCATTAGTTGGGAGTTATATCTCAACTTATTATAAACCACATAGAGATGAAGTATACTCCTATGGGAAGTTACTTTAGAAGAACCTCTTTACTGTAACCAGCTATGACAATAGACGCGAATAAGATCTCTGTGCTAAAAGTGAACGGAGTGCTTTTGCAACTCTCTGGTACAAAGTTTCGTGCATGAAGAAAATTGGCCAGGAGGCATGAAAAGGTTTACCAGCCAGGCTATTTGGAACAGATTTCCTTATTTCTTCTAGGTCATGAACTGATCTAATGCCCAACAGTAAAATGGTGTACGAATCTTCGGCTAAGCACTACAATCAAAACACAACAGTTTAATTCTTTCCACAGTAACCAAATGACTGAGGCAAAATCTAAATTGAGCATCTCCTGGTTTTTAGTTCTACACTTGATGATCTGATACATGTTTCTTCACTTACTCTCCCAATCTTATTCGCATTTCACAGCTATGGAAACAGGAACACAGAACATGGAAGTAAGCTATTTTGTGTTAGGGGGCTTCATTAGCATCAATCAAGGCAGACCGCAACCTGAGCCTTTTAAATTCTGTATTTATAACTTATGCTAAATGTTTAAAAACACTGTACAAGCACTAAGTCATCAGATTAAGTACTTGACTCAAGTATCCATGACCATTGAACAGACTGTTCAACCAATAAAAACAGTTCGGCAGTTACAGAAACTTTCAAGTACAGAGTGTGATGAGATAACTTGTGAGTGGCACTTTTGGTTTTAAGAAGCGGAATTAAGCAAAATAAAAGGAACTGGGTTACCAAATTATGTACAAAGTATATGGCAACAGTACAATGGTAGTTTCCAGGGTTCGTTTTCGGGTGAAAGGCCAGCAAAGGAACCATGAACTGCACAGGGTCACCTATGTCATTGGTCAAATAGCCTGCCAGGCCCATGAACACAAGGAGATACTAGACGTTCTGATTACTAACTTACAATAACCGGTTAAAGGAATAAAGAAGCAAGCACACCATCTGCCCAAGTGAAGCAGCGCACACAGTATGGCAAAACCCTTGAAACTTGTACAGCATCTTTCCAGTGAGGGTTGTAAAGGTCTCTTAACATCTCCCGGCAAAAACACCCACAAACACGCCAGCAAAAGTTGGATGTGTCCACTGCATACCCCACTTCAAGTCACAGAAAGCATGCTCACCTGTCACATACTCAGCTTCGAATCTCCGCCGGGTCTCAGAGATTAGCTTGGCTTTATTCTGAGCGTTATTCTGGATGGGAGACATAACAAAACCTTAGATGCTTTTGGTCTTTACCCAGATCACTCCCAACACAGCTTACGTGCACCAGAGCACACGGGCCCGTGGGCCTGGAAGATAGCTTCCAGGCCCACGGGCCCAGCAGCTCTGCGATCCTGCTCACCTCGGCCATGGTCACAGTCGCGAAATCGATTGTAGTTGTAGCCCTCGCTCCTTCCACAGCCGGCAGTCAAGTGTCTCATCACCAGCCAGCCCAGCCCAAAGGTAGAGCAAGAAGGGAGGGAGGGGGAGGGGGGTCGCGTGACACCAGAACGTAGAAGGAAGTGCTTTCACAGTGTCCAATCCTATAGTGTTGTCCGGGGGTAGAGGCGGGAATATGTGCTCTGCTGGGCTCCCACTTGCTTCTCTAAGGAGAAACTCCGCCTGCCGACGTCCTCCTGGAACTGCTGTCCCGCCCCCAGTAGCCTGGAGCACTCTGATGCTTTCCCTGAAGCTCAGCCCCTACAATTCAGCTGGCCATTTGCTTCAACCACTCGGAGGCTCCGCCCCGCTCAGGTCCCCTCTGGCAACAACTTCCAGCCTGCTTTGCCGCCTGAATTTTTCAGTCAACTATTGGGCCGGTTGTCCCAGCATGCAGTGCGCGGGCGGGAGGTTCGGAGTTACTTGGTGGATCTGGAACGTGGCGAATTGGCTGCCTTGGAGACCTGGTTTTGATTTGTTTTGTTTTGTTTTGTTTTGTTTTCCTGACCGCTCGCAGATAATTTGCATTGTGAGTATTCGCTCTATCCAGCGATTATTCCTGTTAAGGCTTTTTGCTGTAGTGGGGCAGACCTGCAGCTTGGTCTGTAGCCTACATTGGCCTCCACTCTCAGACATGAATTTCCTGTGTCTATCTGTCTCTAATCGAGATTACAGGTATAACCACCACAGTTGTGGACTAAGATGCTCACAAGGCAAATGTCTTTGAACTCCAAGTTCAAGAGGTTATAGAAAGTTAAAAGGAAAGATGTTATATTAAGATACTTGTGCTTGAGGAGATGCGGGTAGGACTCTTGTTTGTGCCATGTAAGTGGCATGTGTAGTTGTCACAGCTCGAGAATGGGAGTGTATCTGATTTCTAATGGGTAAAAGCCAAGGATGCTGCCAAACTTGCAGGACAAGTCACAGTGCCTATCCAGAGTAAAATGCGAACATTGCCAAGGCTGGTAAAAGCTTAGATTTATAAAGTACTGGAACAAACTTTATTAGCCGTGTTAGTTTACTTGAACACAACAATGCTGCCTTTCTTAAAAATTGACCTATACTGAAGACTACTCGAACTGTAAATTGTAGAAAACGTTTTCCCAGGGACTGGGGTTATAGTTCACCGGTACAGTGCATGCTAAAGGTCAGTCCACAGCACCCTTCCCCTCCACCAAAAAAGACAACCCAAGCCTCCCATCATGTACCACAGGGTTTTCCAATATTAGTGTTTTTCTGGGGAAAAACTGAACACACGTTGTTTAAAACTTGTTCAAAACTTTCATAAAAATATTTAAGTAACTAAATCTCCCCCTAGACTCCATTTCCCTACTTTGATACCCATGTTCTTTATTAAGATTCAACCCCTGTGATAAGGATTGTGTGATATTCTGTCTGTTTACTTTCTTACTGGTAATCGGTCAGATTTTCAAGTTTTACATTGCAAATAGGAGGGCAGTATATATTTCCACGTAGTAGTATTGCTTTATATGTGGGTCCATTTCTCTGGGGTAAGGTTGGAAATCCAAAGATACACATTTCAGTTCATCGCACGGTTAAATTCTGTAGCCATCTCTCTTACGTGTGTGTGTGTGTGTGTGTGTGTGTGTGTGTGTGTGTGTGTGTGTGTTTGTCTCCATGGCACACATGTCAATGTCACAGTTACAGGATACTTTTCTGGAGTTGTTCTTACCTTCTACCCTGCTGAGGCAGAGTCTTTCTAGTTTCTCTTTCTGCTTTAAAATATTCCAGGTTTATTCCTGTGGGCTTTCAGGAGGGTCTGTCTCTGTCTCCCATCTCAGGAAAGGAATGCAGTCATTGTAGGACACATCAGGATATCAGGGTTTTTGTTTTTGGTTTTTTGATTTGTTTTGTTTTGTTTTTTTTACTTAGTGAACTCTGCTCCTCCCACTTGTTCAGGCTTGCACTGCTAACACCTTTTCCATTTCTCTGACAGACAGCACTTTAAATAGAACATTTAAATAAAACTTCTCCTCATAACACATTCAAGTATTTTCTCTTAGTTATTCAGTCTTAGAATTGTTTTTAAGTAAGTATGACATTGTCACCAGGTACATGATACATACCTGTAATCCCATTTCAGAAGCAGAGGAAGAAGACTTATGAGGCCAAGGTCAGCAAAGGTCCGTTTCATAGCCTATGATACATTTCTAACAAAATATGTTTTGTACTGGTGTCTGTTCTATTCAGTCTTTCTCTTTTTTTTTCTTTAGGATTAAAGGCCTCAGCTGGAATCCATTTGCGTTTGGAACTGGTTCAACACAGAGACTTGATGTAGTAGAGTGGTTGGCAAACAAGCAATGCCATTTAATGAGCAAGCAAAGTTCTTGTGCTATAATGGGGAAGTCCTTGTTTTTCAGTTGTCTGGAGGAGAGTTTGCAGATTTAGAAAAGCCTACAGATCCATCTGTCTTAGGTGTCAAAAGGATGATATTTGACAGAGAAACTAGTACATTCCTTCTGATATCCACAGTTTTTTTAAACATCAATGAGAAAGATTCTCATTTAAAAATTCTGTGTTGTAACTGTGTGTCAGATTTCAGAACTAGAATTAACCTTCCTTGCATTTTGATACAATGTAGAAAATATAATAGCGAAGCTTTCAAATATTATATACTGTTTCTTCACAGTCCCAACAAGTTGGAAAAACTTTTGAGTTTTGAACTAAACCATGCATTGGATGAGAGGGCAAAGATCTTTGATGGCCCTATAGTTTTTTGGCAATATCTCAATCAATTCTTCTATATCTCTTCCGAAATTGGGAAAGTTACTAATATATCAGTTAGCCTTTCCTCAATTGAGTGGATAGGTGAGATTGAAAATTTTGGCTTAGGTTTCTTGGGGCTAGCAGATCCATCTGAGGATACATGTACCCACAAGCTTTCAGAATCAGATTATGAATTTTCCAATTCCAGCCTTTGTGCATATGCTCTTAAAAGTCAAGAAATGTTAAGCAATAGTTACCTGATCCCTTTGGCTTACAGTAGTGTGGTAACTCATGTGCATGTCTGTGCAGCCGAGATGGTGGACAAGCAGTTAAAAATGTCTCTGATTGCCCTGACTCGAAAGAATCAGCTTATTTTGTTCCAGAATGGCATTCCTGTAAGAGCATGTCAGCTTCCATTTCTAGATCCCCGTTCAGTTCAAATTCTAGATGCAGGAAAAAGAACCGATTTTTCATCGTCATTTCCCTGTCCAAGGCTTGTGCTGTTTGGAAAAGAAATTTAAGGTACAAAGGCTTAATCTCAACCTTCTAAGAGTTCGTTGGTAACCTTCGGGCTTTTCTTTTCCTCGTGTTTACTTTGTTTTTGTGTCCTGTTTTTTTTTTTTTTTTTTTGGAACAGAATGAGGGCTTAATATATATGTATAGTTCAGGCTGGCTTTAAATTTTCCATTCTGCTTTTTTGGCCTCCTGAGTCTAAGGGTTACAGCCTTGTGCTACCACCGTACCATCCTGATTTTTCGACTTTTAAGCATTCACGTTTTGTAAATCAGTTTTTTAATCATTAGTCTTTGTAGATGATTCATTGTTTTTGTTGTTGTTGTTGTTTTTTATTTGTTTCTTTCTTTCTTGAAGTTTCCTGTATTCCTGATGGTGGTTTTGGGCCTGGGTATTTGAAGTCATAAAGGCTTTGAGTTTGGAAGCATCACGTATAACTTTAATTACATTTGTCTTTTTATTATGACTATAATTTCTATTAATGTAAGCATATTGGAATGCCAAAGTTAGAGGAAGTACAGTAATTATATTTGAACAATTATACTTAGCAATTATGGCAAAACAATATATATGGTGGGATTTAAATTGGAATGGAGTGTTTCCTAATATTGAGTTCTGAGCCTTTACTATTTATGGCCTTCGGGGAGAGGTTTTAGAGAATAGAATGAATACTTTATTAAATACTAAAATGATATCTCTCATAGCAGTTCTGTGTCCATATAGAATCTTTCCTTGTTTTAGCCAGGAAGTTGTTGATTCTACTTTATTCCAGTAAAGAATTGATGTAGATGACAGAAATACAAATGAGCAAACATTCAAGTAAATAATGAAAATCTAAGTCATCAAATATTTTCTTTGCTCCCAGACAAGCCCTTCCTAAAAGCCCCAGAGATATTTAATTCAGTGATAGGACTACATTTTCTCTTAGGCTTTCTCTCAAGCGGAAACTGTCTCTGCACGTTTTGACAAGAATCTCTTTAGTGAACATTTCAATTTTGAGCCCATTGTCAGGTATGCACAGATATTTGTATTTTCAATAGAAGATTCATATGTTTTGTAGTCGTACTCTACTAATATAGCCACTAGCCCTAAGGAGTTATTGAGTATTTGAAATGTGAGTGCTTTGAATTAAAATGTATTAAAAATATGAAATCAACCTGAGACTTCAGACTTAAGTAAAGGGCTGGGTATGGTGTCACATCTCAACAGTGGGCAAAACAAGGCTGAACTAATACAACCGTGTCTTTGAAAAAAAAGTATTTAGTAAAAATGCAGTAACATATTGTGATTCTTAATTGATTATATTGAGTTAAAATGGTAATATTCTGGATATACTGGATTCAATAATCAGCCCTCCATATCTAAGTGTTCTACAGACATTGATTCTGCCAACTACAGATTTAAAACATTTCACATAAACTGGGGTTTTATTGAATATTTATGAACTTTTTCCTTGTCCCTACTCCCTAACTAATATAGCCACTGTAATGTTGAACTTTCATTGTATTTGACATTTTAAACAATCTAGATGTTTTATAGTATATGGCAGAATGTGGGCATTATTATTATTATTAATATTGATGTTTTAAGGCAGAGTTTCACTGTGTAGCCCTGGCTGTCCTGGAATACACTTTGTAGACTAGGCTGGTCTTGAACTCTGATATCTACCTGCCTCTGCCTTCGGAGTGCTGAGAATAAAGCCATGTACCACCATGCTTGGCTGTAAATTATATGCAAATACTATACCAATAAAATCCAAGAATTTTTAATCTACAGAGGGTTTAGGAGCTAATCTTCCTCTTACACTGAGAGGTGACTACATTAAAATTGTCTTTGCCTTTTTACTGAAAGTTTAAAAATATATGTGTGCTTCTTATTTTTGGTTCAATTATATTTGTATTAAATAGCAGTGCATGAAAGATTCATTATAAATATGCATGGACATTCATGGATAGTTCTTTGATGTTTAAATGCCCTAGAAGTCCCAGGAAAGTCAGCATCTACATCCATAAAATCTCACCAACATGACTGTCTAACACATGAGCTGAACTCATGAAATGAATTTTGATTGTCAGTGAGTGTCTCCTATCTGCAGTTCATTATACCCCATAACTGTGGGAAGGCAAGTGGATTTTCAGATATGCTGCCTTCCTATACAAGCAAAGAATCATAGCTTTAAAAAGTAGGATTGTAGGACAGAGTTGATATTTCATTATGTAGACTGAAGTGCCCTATTTACATTCTTCTGAAGCATAAGCTACCTCCCTGTGTCATCTAGGTAACATTTCTATTTTCCTTGGATTCTGAGTGGTGAGTTGAGCTATTCTGCCTAAAGGAGGTGATCTGATACTTGTGTTAAATTAGCTCTATGGGCCTTTAAGAAATCTATTTTAAATTCCCCGTCTGCTATTCTATTATAAATGTAACAGATCATTCTATTTAGGTAGAATGCTTCTAGGTATCCTGCTGTTTGTCCCTGATAATAACAATGCCTCTTCCACTACCACTGGGTTAAGCTGTTAAGTTCATCACCTTTCAATTATCAGGGCTACTGAATTCCTTGGATAATTGGTCTTATTGTAAACAGCATACCCACAGAGGCTTACCGGGAAATAGGGTCATCCTTAAATTAGCCATGCTGTAGAAAAGACTCCTTGCTAGAGTTTTACTCATGCTAAATGTTAGGCTTCCCAAAGTTTTAGTTATGGGAAGTGTTTGAATTTGTAGCTAGATCATAAGATTTTAAATATAGAAATTGGGACAATAAATGCCTCTAGATAAGCTTTCATCAAATATGACATAAATGTCTTGGTATTTGGTTTTGGATCCTGTACTAGCTTTATCTTTAGCTTTTATATTGCCACTTCCATCAGTCGTTTGCAAGAGTGCAGTTACCAGTTTAGAACTGCATGGAACAGAAAGACTTAAGAGTTGGTTCACATCCTTTTTCTGTACTCTTTCTGTACCACTGCCTTTCTTTCAGGTTGTGGCTAAGTGGGAACAACTTAGCTTGGTACTGGTTAATGACTTTGCTGGTGTTGGAACTGAGCAAGTCCTGGTCGTTTTTGAGGACTCTCTGGATGCAGATCAGCTGACCTCATTTACAGTAACAGATTTTGTCAAAATATGGTATTCAGTAAGTTCTGTTTATGTGGTTTGATTTTTACTATATCTATGTAGATACAGATATATAATATATCTTTTATATTGTTTAGTCAATATTCTAAATATGTTATATATTTAATATGATATATATGTATATTAGAGTCATTTTAGTACTTAAATGCTTGCTCTATTGAAATAGTTATGATTTCATACTTTAAAACTCTATTATGATATCCCCTGAATCTTTTGTATGTTAACCTTCTCAACAAATGTTATATAAGTTGACCACGGTTTTTTATATAAACTTGTATTATGGCATAGCTAATGGTCACTCAAATGTCAGTAGTGCTGGAAGTGGATTTTATTTTGCTTCTGAAGTATCATTTTGTACCAGTAAGCAATATTGCATTGATGAAGGAATAAAAGAGCAGGAAACTCCTTCTGAAAAGAGGAAGGGAGTGATGTATGATGGCTTAGTGATGAGGGCACTGGTTGATAAGCCAGATGACCAGAGTTGTATGCCTGGAATCTCCATGGCAGGAGAAAGCTGACTTCTACCCGTTGTCCTCTGGCCTTGACATACATGCCAGCACACATGCTGTGCTGGGAAACACCCCAGAAATAAACAAACGGAATGAATGCTGTAAATGCTTTAAAAGAAAAGGAAGACATGAAGCAACCTTGAAACCTTTCTCATCAGATACATTATTTTCCCCAAAGTTTCGATCTGAGCAGAATAAGAATCTCTCCAATTTTTTTTTTGTTTGTTTGTACAATGAAGATAATTGTTCTTTGCTCCAGGGTTTTCTAGAGAGTAACGAGCTGATACTTTGTGATACAGTATACAAATGTGAGGTGGTAACAGCAGGGCCCACAGTGATACTTGCCTAATTACCAGATGTGGAAAATACATTATATCTTTTTTATGAAGAACTGTCCTTTGGGTAAATGTGGTTTGCATTTTTTTTGACCCTCTGAATTTTCAATTTATTTCACAATTTGTGTTGATCTTTTCTGTCATTAGACCAAACCACTGGATTGCTGTGAAGACCCTCTGGCTGAAGAGGAACATGAAAATTATTATTTGGTGCTTCCAGCACTGGAAGCCCAATTAGACGTTAGTGTCTCTGTTTCCTGATTAACTCTGTGTTTTTCATTCATGAGTTCTAACTGAAGCACACAGCATTGAAAGAAAGGTGCTTGCAGGATGAAGCAACTCTGTGTTTAGAAAAGAAGGGTATCTTAGAGAACTCTATGTTTGGGGCCCTGCCGTAAGAAGCATTTAATACTATGAAAGTAGATTGTGGTGTTTCAGGCCTGTGATTTTAGCAATTGAAAAGGTAAGACAGGGAAATTGTTAGTTTGAGTCCAGCTTTGTCTATACACAGCCAAGGCCACACAACAAGACCTGTCTCAAAAATAATAACTGGAACTATTGATTTCACATATAAGTATATTGTCTAGAGATGATAACGTTTTGTTCTAGGATTTAGTAGGGTTGACAAGCTATATGAGCTCAAATGAAAGAAGGCCTGTTTTGGAAGCATTCTGGTGTATATGATCAGTAGTATGTTATAACATATCTCTTACAGGGACAATGAATATAGTGACTTACAGCAGATTAAAAAGACACGTAGTAGTCTACTCCCATCTTCTCCCCGTGAAAAGCCAGGTGTGGTGGCGCATACCTATAACCACAGCATTTGAGAGAAACGAGTATTTAAGGTCACTGCATACCAAGTTCCAAGCCAGCATAGATGAGACTCATTCAGAAAGACCATGAAAGTCCCTGTAAAAGAACGATTGCTTTTAGCTAAATGTACCAGCTGTACTGCACTGTATTAATTTTCATTACTGACAATATTCCTAACATAATGTCCAAGGCAATGGTTCTCAACCTGTGGGGCATAAAACCTTTGGACGGCACCTATCAGATAACCCCGAATATCAGATTTTTTTTTTCACTGTGATTCCTAACAGCAAAATTGCAGTTATAAGAGAATGTTATGGTTGCGGTTGCCAACAACATGAGGAACTATATTAAAGGGACAGAGCATTAAGAACCACTGCTGTAAGGGAAGGATTTCTTTAGATTCCAGTTTCAGAGAATTTAGTCCCTGCCTGGCGAGTGGCAGTTGCTTAGGGCTTCAGATGAGGCAGCATATTAGGACAGTACGGGTATGGTGATGCACAACCGCACATCTTGTGGTAGCCAGGAAGCAGAGTATGCCGGGGTTAATGTGCTTCTTCCTTTTCCCTCTTTAAGCCTATGGGTGATGCTGCATCACATCCAGAGTGTCCCGTGTCCCCTTTAGTTATTATTGTTGGAAGTACCCTCACAGATCATGCACTCATTAATTTTTTTTGTCAACTTCACAAAAGAAGCCAGGGTCATCTGGGAAGTGGAAAGTGTTTTAGTGACTGTTCCTCCTCTACTCCTCATTTTCCTCATGATGAAATATATAGTCCCAGAAAGATTAAATGCCTCAGAGTTAAAACTCGAGTCCATTGCCCATTATTGGCAGGGAATAAAATGGAGGACCCACAGGTTAGGATTTAGCTCAGTGGTAGAGCACTTGCTCTAGCAAGCGCAAGGCCCTGGGTTCGGTCCCCAGCTCTGAAAAAAAAAAAAAAAAAAAAAAAAAAAAAAGAGGACCCAGACCGAAAAAAAACCATTACTTATGTAGCAAATGTTGATGTCATTGTTTGTAACATCCCACAAGTAGACAGAACACAAATACTGCTTACCAGAAGTGGAGTGTACTCCTAGGATGGAGTGCTGTGAGACACTGAAAAGGAAGATTGACAGCTATTAGGGGACAACAGCAGGGGCAACCTTAAAATCTGATGGACACATGATGATCCAATTTAGGAAATGTTCAGAAACCACACAAGAGTAAAAAGTCTCAGGAACATGTACAAAACATGCTAAAATCCAGAAACAATGTTTTGGTAAGACTCCAGGTTAGTGTTACCTCCTAGAAAGAAAAAAAGAAAGTGTTCGGGTCTCCCAGGTAGCTCCTAGAGTATATACATTTACTTGGATAAAGTTTTGGGGGTGCTGACTTTACTTTTAGACTTCAAACTTTTCCAAATTGTGCCATTTGGGGACTGAATAGTAGAGTTCACAATAAGGAGTATTAAAGCAGCGCTCAGTGTCAAGTAGGGTAGTCTGTTCCTATATCAGGTTTTTGTTTGGATTTCTGGTTGAAAGAAGATGAAAGAAACAGTTCTTAATATATGTGGGAAAATTCTAGAAAGGTAAGCCATCTATTGGCTACAGGATTATGTGTCTGCAAAAGGGTGGCAAGGAATACTTTGATATTGATTAAATTTCTTGGTTCTTTTTTTTTTTTTTTTTTTTTTTTTTTTTTGAGCTGGGGGCCAACCCAGGCCTTATGCTCCTAGGCAAGCGCTCTACCACTGAGCTAAATCCCAACCCCTTGATTAAATTTCTTACAGTGAGCTTGTTTTAGGTTTTTGGTTTAATAACCAAGCTTCATAATATTTTAAACTAGAGATTTGCTATTTTTTTTGTCCTGGAGCACAGGGGACAGGATGAAAAAAAAATAGAGGCCAATGTTAATTTCAGATGGTCCATTTTCAGTCAGCCCATCTTGAATGGATATATCTTCTCCCACCTAAATTAATAAGTAACCAAGTATATGAGCAATGGAGTATGAGCAGTTCAAAGCCAGGAGAGCTAGGCCAACATGAAATGCCTCAAAATATTAACTACACACACTACACCCTTTGTAATGATGTATGGGAAATAAATCAGTCTCTCCTCCTCTAGTCATTGATTTCAAAGAAGTTTAGTTCAACAGAAAAGAAGTCAAAAGTTTTTGAAATATGGAAAAAATATTTTATTGGAAGCTGTATTAATATTTAAACAATCTCACATGTCAATATAAATGAAACAACTTCAGTCAATCCAATGACAAGACTGTTTTAGTAGCAAAATATAGTCCATGATTATTTTCATCCTTAGAGCTAAAATCTAGTAACAGTAAAAGAAATGGATCCCTCTATGCTCTGTTCTGAGCCAAAGGTAGTTTCCTCAGTAGTCTTCAGCAAATGTTTTGTCAGTAGAGTGTACCAGGACAAACCAAATAAAGCATATTATGATTATTATTTTATCTTGCCTTTAAATTTTTGTTGTAAAAAGTGTATGAACAGAATTTCAAACTTCACTTTAAATCTTCTATCTGTGATGGTTTTACTCATCTGAACACTGTTTTGAAACAAAATATTTCTAAAAGAAAGGGGTTTTGTTTGGTAAATGTAACTGTTGATAGCCCTCAGTTTTGTCTCGAGTGGTACATGTTACTAACTCAATAATAAAATGGATACTTACTGTATGGAGAGTCTCAGCTTGGTGACTAATCTCTGTAGTGGTTACTTCCGGAGTCTTACGGTGAACACAAAGTAACTCTTTTGTTAAGAGTATCAGTTTATAAACAAAAGAGCTTTTCTCTGTAAGTGTTCTCTGCAGAAGTTTTATGGAGAAAGTACTTCCTGAACTCAAGATGGTACACCCTGTTTCTGTTGAAATTGTGGGTGACTTTTTTTTTCCTTTTGTTTTACAGAATTCTTTTATTTTTCTTAACCAATTCCAGCAGCATATCTCATTTAAGGATAAATTTATTGCAAACTCTTGGAAGGTTCTTTTAAACTCAGTTTATGGGAACGTTGATAGTATGCCAAGTGACGAGGAGGTAAAGTTAGAACAGGTACAGTTAATTATGAGATTTCTTTTCCTTTTATCACTTAATCAACTGACAATGTATGATTTATGAAAGGCTTTATTTAAGTTAGAATAAAGTGACAAATATTGCTTATTGGATTGAAAAGAATGGCAGAGCAATGTTCATAACATTGAAAAATATTGGATTCAGGAGCCCAATTTATCAGTCTGTTTCAGTTCAAAGCCAGCTCTGCCACTTTGTAGCTGTGTGACTTCAAGCAAGTTACTTAGCCTCTCTAGTTCACTTGCCTTATCTGTAAAATGTAGAGACTCCTACAACTGGCGAGGATGCTGTGCTTATCATGAGGGTTTACTGTATTGATGCACAGATGGTATTTAGATATCAAAGTAATAGATTCAATAAGTAGTACAGTCATTTTCCTAACTCTGTGATTTCTATTTTAATTGTAATCCCATGTTTATGGAAATGACTTGAGAATGGTCTGGAGAATAATGATAAAACTTCAGCAGAATTCTATAAACTACCCATAAAAGGATGATTTAGTCAGTTTTATTAATGCAGAAGTTCGGACTCTGGGCTCAGTGCAGCTGACAGATTGGTTTTTTTTTTTTTTCAACATGTTTGTGCTATATATTATCAAACCTTATTAAAATCCAGGTTTATGTTCCCACTGACTCTATATTGGATAGCTCCTCTTCCAGTCAGATCATGACTCTTGACCTGAGTGTGTGTGTGTGTGTGTGTGTGTGTGTGTGTGTGTGTGTGTGTGTATGTTTCATGAATTTTTATTTTAGTAAATTGTGTGCAACCTGTAACTTTTAAGTTATTTTATTATCTTTATTATTTATTATTATGCCCTATTATAATTTATTTTAAAATGCTTCTGCAGTGCCTAACCTATTGACATTGTAATATGGTATAATCATCTACAAATGTATGTGGCTATATTCACGGCTACCTTCTGAAGGATGTGGTCTATGGTTCTTCTTAGGCCCGAAATGCTTCATCAAGTCATAAAGCTACAAAGCTGATTTGCCTTATATATACATTATGAGTTATTCGGTGCATTTTAAAATAGTTATCTATCTTAACATTTTTCTTTAAGGGTGGTCTTGTTCCTTTCTGTGATGAAGATGAAAACAGTGTCCCTACCCCTGAGGAAAACTTACCAGACAATTTTCCAGAGCCAGAACATACTATAGAGCAGACATGGTGCCGTGTGCTAGATGATGACTTAGTTGTTGGCGTGAAAGTCACATCTTTGAAGCCGTAAGTAAATTTTAAGGTAATAACGCTACAGTAATACCGCATACCAGCACTGCTTAATAGACGTCAACGCAAGGCACTGCAACTTGGATTGTTCTAGCCTTATTAAAAATTGAATAAAAGTAAATGGCATTAATTTTAACATTTGATTGGTTCCCTTCTGCCCAAAGTTTCATTTCAACATGTACTTAATGCAAAAAAATATTAATGGCTATTTGTTTTCATTCTGAGCTTTTGAATTTTGGTTTGTGTAAGACACTGCAGTTCACACTCGCTATGTCTCTAGTTAAGCAACATTCTCTGATAATAGAGGAATTTTCTTCTTTGGGTGAGAAATTATGGGTAGGAGAATACTATCTACTGTTTCCGTGAATCTGGGGAGCCATAAATGGGCACGCAGAGAAAGAACAAGTTGAAATGATTCTGCTAGTGTGTATATTCAACTAGCCTAACAGTAATGGAGTCCAAGGAATTGGAGGCTTCCACTAAGTTTGTTTATCTTGTTTCAGTGAGGTTTTTTCTTTTCTTTCTTTTTTTTTTTTTCTTTTTTTTTTTTCCTAGACAAGATCTTTGATCTAGAAGCCTGTTTTGCCCAGCCTGGCTTCAAACTCTTGGCCCTCATGTCCCAAGCGTTACAGCTACAGTAGGGTTCCAAGTGTGTGTTACCATGCCTGCTCGTTCAATAACTTCTAAGATGTGTGAGGCAATGGACCATATAGGATTTGGGCCTTCTGTTTCATGTGGTGACTTAGGTGCATCTATTTTCTAGCATACAAGTTTTGCAAACCTGAGTATGTATGTTGTTTTCTCTTGCAATGTATATTTTGAAACTCTGCCTTGCCCCGCTGCAAAGTTCTATGGGCTGACATTGCTGATTTCATCCTGTGATGTCCCTTTGTATGTTTCCCTGTCACCTTTATTTCCTTTAAATCAGGAGTTAGATCTAGAGGCTGAGCCAGAGTAGGATTCGGCACCATATGGTATGGTTATTAAAAGATAAAGAGAGGGGAATTCTGTTCTATGGAGGCATGGTGAGGTATGGCGGAGAGGGTGCCTCTGGGGGCCCATGTTGAGGCATCCCTTCCCCCTCAGGGACCAGCCACACATAGGATAGAATAGAGTTTATTCAGGGCATGGGAAATGGAGTTAAAAGGATAGTAGGGGCAGAGAGAGAGAGAGAGAGAGAGAGAGAGAGAGAGAGAGAGAGAGAGAATGAGAATGAATAGAGAACTATAGAAGTAGAGGTTGGCCATGAGCACATGGAGAGAGAAGGGGGTAGGGGATGGGGAGAGAGTGGGGGCAGCGAAAGCAAGAGCAAGAGAGTGTGGTGGGGGCAAGCAGCACCTCTTATAGTTTCAGGCACACTTGACTGTTGCCAGGTAACTGTGGGTCGGATCTTAGACAGAATGCTAACAAGAGTGATGTTTGAATTTATGTTTTATGAGTATACTTCATAGATGGTGCCTTCTCTCAGGAAGCATGTAAAAAGGCTTTGGGATTTAGCAGCCAGAATTACCTCATAAAGACAAGCTCCTCAGTAGTTATATATATTTACATCCTTAAATATTGTGATTTGTGGTTGGAAATAAAAGCCTGAATGTGACATGGGGCTTGTTGGGACCTGGGTAGATTGTGTTTCTGGGTATTTTTTCTATGTGTGGAGATGAGAGCTATGGTTGGTCAGTTGACTGTGGCGTCTTATTGTTAGTAATAAAACTCAGCAGAAATCCATGCTGATACTGTCACTTTGGACTAAAAACTTCGTATACATTGTCTTATCACTACCAGTTTTGTATCCCCATTTCTCCCCCAACCCTTGCTGAAAATTTAGTTCTTCGTTATGCCAACAAAATTGTTATTTTCTTCATTGTACAATCTGTATATGATATTCAGAGAATCATAATATCAACAGTATGATTATTATAAATTGTTTCTTTAAAGGTCTTTGCATAATTTTAATATAGCTCCATAGGCCATGTAGATCCTCACTTTGGGGGTGTATTGCTGTTCCTTGATGATGTTGATAGAATGAAATGCGCCTAAGTCAACCTACATCATAGTTCTAAACTGAGAAATATTTATCGGAGAGGAACTTCTGAAAGACAAGAAATAATCTATATTTAAGTTCAATTTTCAGTTTCTTGGGAGAATGTAAGACAGAAGTATTTTCATATTTTATGTTAAAGGTATTTTATTCTAAATTAGTAGAACTTAAAATGACTAGCTTCTTTTAGTTTATTTTTAATATTTTATTTATTTCTTGATAATTTTATACAATTGGTTTTCATCCTATTAACCCTCCTCCCTCAACTCTTCCCAGATCTATTTCCACTTCCTCCCTACCCCACTTCCACCCCTATTTAAAAAAAAGCCAGCTTAACCTAGTTTATTACAGCCACCTCCTCTTGGGTGTGGGGTTGGGCCTACCCAGGACTGTGGTTGATATAACTGAGGTCCCAGCCTTTTCCAAATCTCTGTGGCTTTTACTTCCAATACTTTAAATATTTTGCCTTGAAATGATTTTTCTTAGGGAAGGAGAGAATACCTTTTTTTTTATAAACATTTAATCATCTATTTGATTTTTTTCCTTTTCTCCATCTTTATTAAATTGGTTATTTCTTATTTATATTTCAATTGTTATTCCCTTTCCCGGTTTCCAAGCAAACATCCCCCTAAACCCTCCCCCTTCCCTTCTATATGGGTGTTCCCCTCCCCATCCTCCTCCCCTGATAAAAGAACATGTAGAATAAATCAAACTCTTCTCTCTTTTTTTTTCACAGGTCTGACGGGATGACTTTATCACTGATAATGGATCAAGCCAACAGGTCTAGTTTTCATCTTATGAAGTGTCAAAGTCAGTTGATTAGTTTGAGTATGAATTCTTTTCCAGAAACATACTTGTTGTCAAAGGAAACAGGACCAGAGATCAAAAGGATGAAGCTGACCTCTGGTAGCCAGGAAGAGGAAAATTCTTTTTGCGGACAGTCAGCTAAGGCAGAATCTATATACGTAATCACTGCTATAACGTCTCTTTCTCCACTGTTAGTATTCAACAGATTGTCTTGCACTGTGCTGCTAAACGTTAGTGACAGAGATAACCCTAAAAATACTGTGCATGATTATGTTTTCTGTGGCCACCTTGATTTTAATCTGCAAGATCTTTTTAGTAAGAACCACCTACTGGCATTCCCGAAGATGCAATCAATAGGTAATTTGGGGGGTAATTTTGGTTGTTGGTGTTTGCTTAATTGAATCATAGATTTAGAAAAATGGTTGATAGTAGACAGAATTTAAGGCTAGCACTTGTGATGTGTTTTTCTTGTAGAACAGACGGAGAATCTTTTTTCACTTCTCACAGCATTGCCCAAGTATGCCTTCTGTGTCACGTCACCTACCCATGCCCCCAATTTAATGAAGGTATGGCTCTTAAAACACATGAAATGTGCAAAAATCCAAGAATGCACAGAAATATACCTTTATAAAAAGCTACGAAATTGTGGAGCACTCTTCTCCTGGGAGCAGAGAACAGCATTTGAAGGAATTTTAACAATATATTGCAGGTAATGCAATCCAGTTCAAACCGGTTCAGAGAAGTTTGCCTGTCTGAGTGGTCTAATAACAGTCTTTTAAAGCCACTCGGGGGTGGTATGCCTTTATTCCAGCACTCTGGAGGCAGATGCTCTGTAAGTTTGGGACTATCCTGGTCTATAGAGTGAGTTCCAGGATAGCTAGGGCTATATACAGAGACACCCTGTGTTGAAAAAACAAAACAAAACGAATAACAAATCAAACAACGTCTCTGTAGAATCCTGGGCCAGGACATGTTAAGATCATGACTTGGTATTGCTTGAATGGCTAGAAAATTAATGTCTCTGTTTTAGTCTTTTTTTAAACTTAGTAATTATTTTAGGATTTACCCCTTGACTGTGGTGAATATTCAGTAAATATTATGCGGCTGTTGTTACTGAGCAAATGATACATAATCAGGCCAGTAGCTTAATTGCTACTAAGTTAATTGACACAGGACACGTGAATTTATATAACTCATATATTATCAATGAAAGCATGCGCTTTGATTCTATTGATCTTTGTATTTATGAGTAAATGTTAATTGATTGCTAGAGCATTTTGCATGTGACTGTTGTGTGTTGTCACAGTCCTGTCACATCACTCTTGTCTTTCATTTCAGGAGCCTAGGAGTTTTGTTCCAGTGTCTCGACCATCTCATCAAAGTTATTCCTGAAATATGTTCCTTCAAATATCTGAGGTTTGAAAATGAGGATTTCTTAGTTGATCATTTGTCATCCACTTTGGAGGCAGAACTGGTTACCTTTTGCTCTGTTTCTACTTCTGCCTTCGAGTATGTTAGAGGTGGATGTATGTATAACTGTAGCACAAGCAAAACAGATAATAGGGCCACGACTTTTTCAAGGAGAAGGGCCAAAATCCGTCACTACAAGCGCCAAGTTCAGAGAGAAAGGATATTGAAGCACCTGAATAGGACAGTAAATGTCAGCAGCTATGCCGAGATGACTTTGGCATTAGCTGAAATTCAGTTGCGATCAGACCTCATTGTAAAGACACTGGCTGATTTGTAATTGCACTTTAAAAATCATGATTTAAAATGTTTCATAATTATTGGCCTCTCTTGTTATCCTTTGTTAATATAAATATAAAAGTTTATTATATAGTCTCTAGGGTCTTGATTTTGCTTTATTTGTGTGTGTGTGTGTGTGTGTGTGTGTGTGTGTGTGTGAGAGAGAGAGAGAGAGAGAGAGAGAGAGAGAGAGAGAGAGAGAGTTAGTTAGTTTGATGTAGGTTTTCAATATAATCCAAGCTGTCCTAGAACTCATTATAGAGCCTGGACTTGTCTTTTTATGATTGGAGAAATCTTCCTGTCTCAGCCTCTTGAGTGCCAAAATAGCAGGTATGTGCCACTATCCCAGCTCATTTATGAGCTCTGATGATACAGTATAGTAGTTCTAGTAGAGCAGCAGTTCATGTGTTGTCATTTTGTCTCCCTCTGCTTCTACTTTCTAAAGCAAGGGACATTTGACTATATCCAGAGACTTTTCCTTTTGTGTGTGAGAACTTGTCAGGCAACATGTTTTGTTTATGTAATCAGAAAAAACTGAGACACAGTAACAATCTGTGTTAGTGACACTTTGGACTGGGTGACTATCTATTGTGCAGTTTCGTTTTGTACTTAATAGGAGATTTGACAGCAGCTTTGGCCTCCTCTACCTACTGGATGTCCAAAATATCCCTAATGTACCTCTGAGGGGTGGTTGTAGCCAGGATCCTTTGAAACCTTCTGCTATACAAGGACAGCACACACAGCAAAGAACTAAATCCAATAATCCAAAGAACTGAAATGTAAATAATTTAAGCTGAGGAATCTTTTCTTAAACTTACCACTTAAGTAAAAAATACTTGGTTCTATTAAAAAGCCACTTGATTCTTTCTGTGTATTTTGCTGCTTTTTGGAACATTAGTGAACCCAAATGAGCTTCAAATGGATGAAAATTCAATAAGATTGCCAGAAGCCACAATTTCTTTAAATACCTGGCTCTTCTGGAAAATTAAATGTAGTGACAAGTGAGATTAGCGTGTGAGGCCCTGGTTATATTGTATTAATCAGCTGCTCTGAAATTATATAGCTCTGTAGGAACATAAAGAACTCAGAACATTTTTCTTAGAAATACATCTCTCACAAAGGGCTAAGTAGACCTCATAAGCTACCCTTTTAAAAGTAAAACGGACTAGACAGAGAGCTTAGTGGGTTAAAATCCTTGGCCATGCATGTTTGGGGACAGCTCTGATGCTGAGATCCTATAGAAGCTGGATGCAGAAGTATGTACCTATAACATAGCACTTCACTCGCTCCTACTGTGGGAGGAGTAGAGACAGGAGAATTCCCCTAAATTCACTGAGGCTAACTTGATACATTAAGTGGCAAACTAGAAGATACTCCACCTCAAACAAGATGGAAGGTGTACCAAGCACGTCCCTGTGCTCACACGCATTGTACACGCAAAAGAAAATTGAAAATGCTTTTGGACGCCTTCTGAAATCCCAACTGTAGGTAAAAAACTAAAATACCAAATTCTAACTAAACAAAAGTTTATAGATCTCAGTACAGACAAATTTTCAAGTGAAAATTCATCAAGGAACTGATGTATTAGATCTAGTGAGACAAGTGAACGGGAAAAATTCCAACTACTTTCTCTTTCTGAAATAATGTGTGTGAATGAGTGTGTGTGTGTGTGTGTGTTGTGTGTGTGTGTGTGTGTGTGTGTGTGTGTGTGTGTAGTGTCTGTGTGCAAGTGCTATGGTATGCATGTGGACTTCAGTTAACACTTTGGGTCATTCTCCTTTCACCATGTGGGTCTTGGGCACTGAACTCAGGTCATTGTTTATTGTCTTGGTACATAGTGCTTATCCACTGAACCACCCCTCTAACCCTGAAAAAAAGAATTCTTAATAACAAAAGTGTCTGGAAACGAAAGGAAGGTGGGTAGGGTATAGGCCAAAAGGACTCTTCATGGTCCTTTTTGTTCTATGATCGATCCTTGACTAAGATGGTGATAGCCTTCCTAGTTGAAAGAGAGAAAGATTGTAGAAAACAGTATTTTATGTTTCGTGCATAAATTCTCAATACCTAATGATCTGCACGTTTAAATGATTTGAAAAGAATATAGGATATTTTCTTGACAACTGTCAGTTTGCCAAAATTCTCTTTGTGTTTTAATCTGGAAGGGGAAAATTGGTTGAGTTTATTGGGAGGAAATTGTAGAGAGTGAGACAGAGCAGAGCCTCCCATAGCTGTTCTTTGCTGGCAACAGCCAGTCTAACACTTAATACTTAACACTTTCTTTTAATCTCTTTTCAGTCCAGACTTATTGTACAGTCTCCCTCCTGGCCCACCCTCTGACTGTTACACATCCCATACCTACCCCCCTGCACCTCCCCTCCCTGTCTCCACAAGGATGTCCCCATACTCCCACACCTACCCCACCAGACTTCCCCATTTCTGGGGCCTCCAGTCTCTTGAGGGTTAGGTGCATCTTCTCTGACTGAACCCGGATCTGGCACTCCTCTGCTGTATATGTGTTGGGGACCTCATCTCAGCTGATATATTCTACCTGATGATCCAGTGTCAGAGATCTCAGGGGTCCAGGTTAGCTGAGACTGCTCGTCTTAAAGGGTCACCTTCCTCCTTAGTTTCTTCCAGCTTTTCCCAAATTCACCCACAGGGGTCAGCAACTTCTGTCCATTGGTTGGGTGCACATATCTGCATCTGACTCTTTCTGCTGCTTGTTGGGCCTTTTGGAGGGCAGCCATGCTAGGCCCCTTTCTGTAAGCACACCATAGCATCAGTAATAGTGTCAGGCCTTGGGGCCTCCCCTTGAGCTGCACCCCAATTTGGGCCTATTATTGGACCTTTTGTTCAAGCTCTTCTCCATTTTAGTCCCTGCAGTTCTTTCAGACAGGAACAATTCTGGGTCAGAGGTTTTGGCTGTGGGATAGCAGCCCCATCCCTCCTCTTGATGCCCTGCTTTCTGCTGAAGATGGACGCTACAAGTTTTCTCTCCCCACTATAGGGTCCTTTGAGTGCTGAGAGTATCTCACCTCCCGGGTCTCCAGTACATTCTAGAGTGTCCCCCACCTCCTACCTCCTGAGGTTGCCTGTTACATTCTTTCTGCTGACCTTCAGGGCTTCAGTCCTGTTCCACATACCTGATCGTGTTCCTTCTTCCCCTCCCTGTCCCTTTTCCCACCCAGGTCCCTCCCTTTCTTCCCCCTCCTGTGATTGCTTTCTTCTCCCTCCCAAGTATGATTGAGGCATCCTTACTTGGGCCCTTAAAGGCTTGTTAACCTTCTTGAGGTCTGTGGCTTATATCTTGGCATCTGTACTTTTTTGGTTTATAATTACTAATCAGTTAGTACATACCATGCATGTGCTTTTGGCTCTGAGTTACCTCATTCAGGATGATATTTTCTAGTTCCATCCATTTGTCTGCAAAACTCAGAATATCCTCACTCTTAATAGCTGAGTAGTATTCCATTATGTAAATGAACCACATTTTCTGTATCCATTCTTCAGTTGCAGGGCATCTGGGTTGTTTCCAGCTTCTGGCTATCACAAATAAGGCTGCAATGAACATAGTGGTTCACATGCCCCTGTAGCATGTTAGGACATCTTTTGGGTATATACCCAAAAGTGGTATAGCTGGGTCTTCAGGTAGCTCTATTTCCAATTTTCTGAGGAACCTCCATACTGATTTCCAGAGTGCTTGTACCAGTTTGTAATCCCACCAACAATGGAGGAGTGTTCCTCTTTCTTCACATCCTCGCCAACATGTGTTGTCACCTGAGTTTTTGATCTTAGCCATTCAGGTTGGGGTAAGGTGGAATGTCAGGGTTGTTTTGATTTGCATTTCCCTGATCACTAAAGATTTTGAACATTTCTTTAGGGACTTCTCGACCACTTGAGATTCCTCTGTTGTTAATTCTCTGTTTAGTTCTATACCCCACTTTTCATTGGGATGTTTGGTTTCTTGGTGGTGGTTACTTTCTTGAGTTCTTTATATATTTTGGATATTAGCCCTCTATTGGATAGAGATCAAGGCAATAGAAATCGGCAAAGAAGAAGTAAAGGTATCACTATTTGCCCATAATATGATGGTATACATAAGTTACCCCAAAAGTTCTAACAGAGAACTTCTATAGCTGATAAACAACTTCAGCAAAGAGCAAAATTAACTCTAAATCAGTGACATTCCTTTATAGGGAAACAGGCTGAGAAAGAAGTTAGGGAAACAACCCTGTTCACAATAGCCACAAATAATATATACTATCTTGGGGTAACACTAACCAAACAAGTGAAAGATCTGTATGACAAGAACTTCAAGTCTCTCAAGAAAGAAATCGAAGATCTTAGAAAATGGAGAGATCACCCATGCTCATGGATTGGCAGGATTAACATAGTAAACTTGGCCATCCAACGGCAGGCAATGTACAGATTCAATGCAATCCCCATCAAAATCCAAACACAATTCAAAGACATTGAAAGAGCAATTCTCAAATTCATGTGGAAAAAAAAACAAAAAGCCCAGAATAGCAAAAACAAGTCTTAACAATAAAAGAACTTCTGAGGGGAATCACTATCTGTGACATCAAGCCCTACTACAGAGCAGTAGTGATAAAAACTGCATGGTATTGGTACAGAGGCAGACAGGTTGATCAATGGAATAGAATTGAAGACCCAGAAATAAAAGCACACACTTATTGGACCCTTGATCTTTGACAAAGAAGCTAAAAATACACAATGGAAAAAAGAAAGCATCTTCAATAAATGTTCCTGGTCTAACTGGCTGTCTGTATGTAGAAAAATGGAAATAGACCCATGTTTGTCACCTTGCACAAAGCTCAAATCTAAGTGGATCAAGGACCTCAACATAAAACCAGATATACTGACCCTTAATAGAAGATAAAGTGGGAAAGAACCTTGAACTCATTGGCACAGGCAGAAATTTCCTAAACAGAACTCCAAAGGCTCATGCTCTAAGATCAAGAATGGTGTGATGGTTTGCATATGCTTGGCCCAGGGAGTGGCACTATTAGAAGGTGTAGCCTTGTTGGAGGAAGTGTGTCACTGTGGGGGTGGGCTGGGAGACCCTCCTCCGAGCTGTGGAGGGTGCTGAGACAGTTTCTTGCTTCCTTCAGGTGAAGATGTAGAACTCAGCTCCTCCTGCACCATGTCTGCCTGGATGCTGCGAAGCTGCCATGCTCCTACCTTGATGATAATGGACTGAACCTCTGAACCTGTAAGCCAGCCCCAATGAAATGCTGTCCTTTATAAACTTACATTGGTCATGGTGTCTGTTCACAGCTATAAGACCCTAAGACAGAAGTTGGTACCAGGAATTGGGGTATTACTGTGATAGGCCTGACCATGCTTTTGTTTGGAAGAATGTGGATTTAGGGACTTTGGATTTGGAAAGCAGTGGAGTGCTTTAAATGGGGCTTAATGGGTTTAGTAGGAATGCGGAAGTCTTTGTTACTGAGAGTGATTTGAATTGTACAGGCCTGGCCTAAGAAGTTTCAGAGGTTCAGTCCATTATCATCAAGGCGGGAGCAGGGCAGCATGGCAGCATCCAGGGAGGCATGGTGCAGGAGGAGCTGAGCTCTACATCTTCACCTGAAGGAAGCCAGGAACAGACTGAGCCCCCTCAGGCAGTTAAGGAGGACGGTCTCCAAGCCCACCCCACAGTGACACACTTCCTCCAACAAGGCCACACCTTATAATAGTGCCACTCCCTGGCCCAAGCATATGCAAACCATCACAAATGGATAAATGGGAGCTAATGAAACTGGAAAACTTCTGGAAGGCAAAGGACATATAACCAATAGGACAAATCGACAACCTTGAGATTGGGAAAAAAAATCTTCACTAACCCAAATTCTTTAGAGAAAAGATATCTTAAACAGGGTCTAGGTTTAGTAACATAACAAGAAATGTAATATTTATTCACAGGTAGTTGTATGCCTATCAGTAATCTTGAAGTACATATAAATATATTTATATGCATATTTGTACATATATATATATATATATATGGATGGTTAATTTGTTATTCAGTGTTAGCTATTATGCCTTGGTTCCCATACCAGCTAAGCAAACGCTCTATCAATCACTATATATACCCAGCTCATTTACTCTAAAAATTTAATATATTTTTAATTAAAATACAATTACATCATTTACACCTTCCCTTTCCTCCCTCCAGCTTCTCCCATGTCTTCTCTTTCCTGCCCCTCCCATGTCTCCAGCCTAATTTCCCTCTCAAACTGATGGCTTCTCTTTTTTTAAATTAATATCATATGTGCAAGAAAGATATAGATACAGCCTGCTGAATCTATTTTTGTTGTTTGTGTGTAGATTTGTGGCCTGACTATTTGGCATTATATAACAAGTTAGGGGGCTCATCTCTGGGAGTCATTTTTTGCCTGTATGTCTAAGGGTGGGCCCCTGTGAGAGTTCTCCTTCCTGCATAAGTATATCTGTTGATACCACCGTTAACTCTGGTCTTATTTAGGTATTCATGTGTGGGAGACACAGCCTCCCAGCTGACTTCTTAGTCTCCTGGCTTTTTCAACTTTTCTTCCCTGTCTTCTGTGATGTTCTCAGAGTCTTAGATGTTTTGAAGTTGCATCTTTTGGGGCTGGGCTCCTTCTGATCTCATGATCTCGGCATTGTAGCTAGTTGTTTTCTGTAATGGTCCTGGGACAGGCTATCACTAGGCTATCCAAGCTGATCTTGACCTCATTCTGTAGCCTAGCAGGCATTGATACTTATGCTCTTCCTGCCTCAGTCTCCCAAATAGCTGGGATTACAAGCTTGTGTTACCAGGCTTCACTACATATGGTTAGTTCTCCACATAAACCTATTAAGTATAGTTATTACTATTGTCACCAACTTGGGGAAAAGTTAAACCGAATTAGAGTAAGGTACACAAACATCTGGAGTTTATACCCCTGTTGGAATCACTTTTAAAAACAGCAGGCACTTTAAAAGCTTCAATTATGCAAGTGGATATTTTATTGTTTTGATATCATCCCTTTATACTATTTAGAATTATTTTCCCCAAGTCTCAGGAAGAAATATATAATCAACTTCCATGTCCAACTGTTCCCCCTAATAAAAATTTAAAAATTGAGTTGTCTAAGTTAGAAATCTATGCAAAACTTTGATTTTTTTCCCCTTTGCTTCATCTCCCCCCCCCACTTCTGCTTTCCTCTCATACAGTACTAGACATAGAGAGAAATATTTTTCTTTCATGTCCTCTAATTTTTATTTGCAAAAATACTACCTCCCATTTTCAGAAGTTGTGAATGTAGACTTTTACATCCCCCACCCCAGATAACCCCATTTGAAGAACATGACACATTTGCTTCTAAGAACAGTTGGTGAAGTCTAAAGAACGCTGAAACACAAATTCTCTACTTCATTAGTTTCCTCAGAGGGCTTGTTCTCTTTACCATTTGTGGTTATCTACGTCCATGATTTGACTTGGTTACTACCTTAACAACAACAGAAAGCCTTATTTTCCTTTGGTCCATATTCTTGGAATGCTAATAGTCTGGTCATATTTTTAAAGTCCCTCTAACTTTTATTGGTATTTAAGAAACGGCCTTAATTTATAACCCATGGGTATTTTGCCTTTTAGATGCTGATAGTGTACTGTACCGTGGAAATAACAATCTGATGACATATTCATTCACTTTTTAGAATCTTTTCAGTATCCTGCTTTCTGTATTCAGAAAGTAGGTCCTATTTAGATACTGATTTTTGATAAGGGTAGTAAGGCAAACAGAACACCCACCGTGTTCTCACTGTTTGGATATTATCCAATGGCTTTGCTGGATGGAAGTTCTTACCTTGTGGAGGGGTGGAGGGGTGGAGGGGTGGAGGGGTGGTGGAGAGTGGAGAGGGAGGCTGTGTCAGGATGAATTATATGAGAGGAAAATGAGACAGAGAGACTGAGAGAGTGAAAGAAAGAGAGTCACCCAGAGAGACAGAGACAGGAGAAAGAAAATAAAAGAAAAGAGAAGAGAAAGAATTTGTACCTGTAAGTAGTTCAACCTCATAGTCCTGAGTTCAACTAGGGATTTCTTTACCCTCTTTGAGTTGATCTTTAATTATCCATTTTCTCATAGAAGTAGTCACTTAGGACAGAGTGTAAGTAGTGTTATGGTCAGTAAGGTTGTCACTTGACATCAAAATGTTTAGCATTAGTTCTTACAAGTTCGGTCAGGAGTTATAAGTATCATGTGCTTTATTAAGTACCTCTTGTGTACCCATGTCCTCGTTATCCTGTATCAGAGCTTTCTTTTTGTTTAGAAAGATCCCTTTTCCCCCAGCTCAAGTGATTGGAGAGGCAGACTTCATCACTGTTTCCAGAGGTTAGCTTTGACCTTTATATGGTAGCAATTGCAAGATGTTTCCTTGGCTGTCATATCTGATCCGGAAATGGCACAAGACCACCCTCTTGGACTTAATCAGACTGAGAGACTTGGTCCTCTGTGGAAGAACAAACTCTACGTAGCTCCTGCTTGAAGTAGCTAGTCCTAATTTTAAAAGAGTTATAATCACAGGAAATTAAACCTTGGAATGAAATTAAAAGTAGATAACATGGCGGATCCCGGCCCGCAGCAGCTCTCTGCTCCCAGAACCCGTGGGAGAGATACCTTACCGCCTGGTCAGGTGGGCACTCCTGAGGCTGCAGAGCAGAAGAGACCACCAACACTGCCCACCCCTGCCCACATCCCTGGCCCAAGAGGAAACTGTATAAGGCCTCTGGGCTCCCGTGGGAGAGGGCCCAGGAGAGGCAGGAGCCCTGCCTGAGACACCGCCGGAACCTGAAGGAAACAGACCGGATAAACAGTTCTCTTCACCCAAATCCCGTGGGAGGGAGAGCTAAACCTTCAGAGAGGCAGACACGCCTGCGAAACCAGAAGAGACTGCTCTCTGCACACATTACTTATTCCAGATGAAAACGCCAAAATCCATCTTGAACCCTGGTGCACATAGGCTCCCGGAATGGGCTGCGCAGATCTTCCCGGTTGCTGCCACCGCAGAGAGCCCGTGGGCAGCACCCCTCGAGCGAACTTGAGCCTCGGGACCACAGGTAAGACCAACTTTTCTGCTGCAAGTGACCTGCCTGGTGAACTCAAGACACAGGCCCACAGGAACAACTGAAGACCTGTAGAGGGACAAAACTACACACACGAAAGCAGAACACTCTGTCCCCATAACTGGCTGAAAGAAAACAGTAAAACAGGTCTACAGCACTCCTGACACACAGGCTTATAGGACAGTCTAGCCACTGTCAGAATTAGCAGAACAAAGTAACACTAGAGATAATCTGATGGCGAGAGGCAAGCGCAGGAACCCAAACAACAGAAACCAAGACTACATGGCATCATCGGAGCCCAATTCTCCCACCAAAACAAACATGGAATATCCAAACACCCCAGAAAAGCAAGATCTAGTTTCAAAATCATATTTGATCATGATGCTGGAGGACTTCAAGAAAAACGTGAAGAACTCCCTTAGAGAACAAGTAAAAGACTACAGAGAGGAAACGCAAAAAGCCCTGAAAGAATTCCAGGAAAACACAAACAAACAGTTGAAGGAATTAAAAATGGAAATAGAAGCAATCAAGAAAGAACACATGGAAATAACCCTGGATATAGAAAACCAAAAGAAGAGACAAGGAGCTGTAGATACAAGCTTCACCAACCAGAATACAAAGAGATGGAAGAGAGAATCTCAGGAGCAGAAGATTCCATAGAAATCATTGACTCAACTGTCAAAGATAATGTAAAAAGCGGAAAAAGCTACTGGTCCAAAACATACAGGAAATCCAGGACTCAATGAGAAGATCAAACCTAAGGATAATAGGTATAGAAGAGAGTGAAGACTCCCAGCTCAAAGGACCAGTAAATATCTTCAACAAAATCATAGAAGAAAACTTCCTAACCTAAAAAAAGGGATATCCATAGGCATACAAGAAGCCTACAGAACTCCAAATAGATTGGACCAGAAAAAAAACACCTCCCGTCACATAATAGTCAAAACACTAAAACGCTCAAAATAAAGAAAAGAATATTAAAAAGCAGTAAGGAAAAAGGTCAAGTAACATATAAAGGCAGACCTATCAGAATCACCAGACTTCTGCAGAAACTATGAAGGCCAGAAGATCCTGGACTGATGTCATACAGACCCTAAGAGAACACAAATGCCAGCCCAGGTTACTGTATCCTGCAAAACTCTCAATTAACATAGATGGAGAAACCAAGATATTCCATGACAAAACCAAATTTACACAATATCTTTCTACAAATCCAGCACTACAAAAGGATAATAAATGGTAAAGCCCAACATAAGGAGGCAAAGCTATACCCAAGAAGAGGCAAGAAACTAATAAATCTTGGCAACAAAACAAAGAGAAGAAAAAGCACAAAACACAACCTCATCAAATATGAATATAACAGGAAGCAATAATCACTATTCATAATATCTCTCAACATCAATGGCCTCAACTCCCCAATAAAAAGACATAGATTAACAAACTGGATACAACGAGGACCCTGCATTCTGCTGCCTACAGGAAACACACCTCAGAGACAAAGACAGACACTACCTCAGAGTGAAAGGCTGGGGAAACAACTTTCCAAGCAAATGGTCAGAAGAAACAAGCTGGAGTAGCCATTCTAATATCAAATAAAATCAATTTCCAACTAAAATTCATCAAAAAAGATAAGGAAGGACACTTCATATTCATCAAAGGAAAAATCCACCAAGATGAACTCTCAATCCTAAATGTCTATGCCCCAAATACACGGGCACCTACATACGTAAAAGAAACCTTACTAAAGCTCAAAACACACATTTTACCTCACACAATAATAGTAGGAGATTTCAACACCCCACTCTCATCAATGGACAGATCATGGAAACAGAAATTAAACAGAGACGTAGACAGACTCAGAGAAGTCATGAGCCAAATGGACTTAACGGATATTTATAGAACGTTCTACCCTAAAGCAAAAGGATATACCTTCTTCTCAGCTCCTCATGGTACTTTCTCCAAAATTGACCATATAATTGGTCAAAAAACAGGCCTCAACAGATACAGAAAGATAGAAATAATCCCATGCGTGCTATCGGACCACCACGGCCTAAAGCTGGTCTTCAATAACAATAAGGGAAGAATGCCCACATATACGTGGAAACTGAACAATGATCTACTCAATGATAACCTGGTCAAGGAAGAAATAAAAGAAAATTAAAAACTTTTAGAATTTAATGAAAATGAAGGTACAACATACCCAAACTTATGGGACACAATGAAAGCTGTGCTAAGAAGGAAAACTCATAGCGTGAGTGCCTGCAGAAAGAAACAGGAAAGAGCATATGTCAGCAGCTTGACAGCACACCTAAAAAAGCTCTAGAACAAAAAAAATACACCCCAGGAGGAGTAGAAGGCAGGAAATAATCAAACTCAGAGCTGAAATCAACCAAGTAGAAACAAAAAAAGGACCATAGAAAAGAATCAACAGAACCAAAAGTTGGTTCTTTGAGAAAATCAACAAGATAGATAAACCCCTAGCCAGACTAACGAGAGGGACACAGAGAAGTGTGTCCAAATTAACAAAATCAGAAATGAAAAGGGAGACATAACTACAGATTCAGAGGAAATTCAAAAAATCATCAGATCTTACTATAAAAAGCCTATATTCAACAAAACTTGAAAATCTACAGGAAATGGACAATTTCCTAGACAGATACCAGTACCAAAGTTAAATCAGGAACAGATAAACCAGTTAAACAACCCCCCTAACTCCTAAGGAAATAGAAGCAGTCATTAAGGTCTCCCAACCAAAAGAGCCCCAGGTCCAGGCGGGTTTAGTGCAGAATTCTATCAGACCTTCATAGAAGACCTCATACCAATATTATCCAAACTATTCCACAAAATTGAAACAGATGGAGCACTACTGAATTCCTTCTATGAAGCCACAATTACTCTTATACCTAAACCACACAAAAGACCCAACAAAGAAAGAGAACTTCAGACCAATTTCCCTTATGAACATTAGCCTTAAAAATACTCAACAAAATTCTGTGAAACCGAATCCAAGAGCACATCAAAACAATCATCCACCATGATCAAGTAGGTGGGTTCATCCCAGGCATGCAGGGATGGTTTAATATCTGAAAAAACCATCAACGTGATCCATTATATAAACAAACTGAAAGAACAAAACCACATGATCATTTCATTAGATGCTGAAAAGCATTTGACAAAATTCAACACCCTTCATGATAAAAAGTCCTGGAAAAGAATAGGAATACAAGGCACATACCTAAACATAGTAAAAGCCATATACAGCAAACCAGTGGCTAACATTAAACTAAATGGAGAGAAACTTGAAGCAATCCCACTAAAATCAGGGACTAGACAAGGCTGCCCACTCTCTCCCTACTTATTCAATATAGTTCTTGAAGTTCTAGCCAGAGCAATCAGACAACAAAAGGAGATCAAGGGGATACAGATCGGAAAAGAAGAAGTCAAAATATCACTATTTGCAGATGATATGATAGTATATTTAAGTGATGCCAAAAGTTCCACCAGAGAACTACTAAAGCTGATAAACAACTTCAGCAAAGTGGCTGGGTATAAAATTAACTCAAATAAATCAGTAGCCTTCCTCTACACAAAAGAAAACAAGCCGAGAAAGAAATTAGGGAAACGACACCCTTCATAATAGACCCAAATAATATAAAATACCTCGGTGTGACTTTAACCAAGCAAGTAAAAGATCTGTACAATAAGAACTTCAAGACACTGAAGAAAGAAATTGAAGAAGACCTCAGAAGGTGGAAAGATCTCCCATGCTCATGGATTGGCAGGATTAATATAGTAAAAATGGCCATTTTACCAAAAGCGATCTACAGATTCAATACAATCCCCATCAAAATACCAATCCAATTCTTCAAAGAGTTAGACAGAACAATTTGCAAATTCATCTGGAATAACAAAAAACCCAGGATAGCTAAAACTATCCTCAACAATAAAAAAGGACTTCAGGGGAATCACTATCCCTGAACTCAAGCAGTATTACAGAGCAATAGTGATAAAACTGCATGGTATTGGTACAGAGACAGACAGATAGACCAATGGAACAGAATTGAAGACCCAGAAATGAATCCACACACCTATGGTCACTTGATTTTTGACAAAGGAGCCAAATCCATCCAATGGAAAAAAGATAGCATTTTCAGCAAATGGTGCTGGTTCAACTGGAGGTCAACATGTAGAAGAATGCAGATCGATCCATGCTTATCACCCTGTACAAAGCTTAAGTCCAAGTGGATCAAGGACCTCCACATCAAACCAGACACACTCAAACTAATAGAAGAAAAAAACTAGGGAAGCATCTGGAACATGGGCACTGGAAAAATTTCCTGAACAAAACACCAATGGCTTATGCTCTAAGATCAAGAATCGACAAATGGGATCTCATAAAACTGCAAAGTTTCTGTAAGGCAAAGGACACTGTGGTTAGGACAAAACGGCAACCAACAGATTGGGAAAAGATCTTTACCAATCCTACAACAGAGAGAGGGCTTATATCCAAAATATACAAAGAACTGAAGAAGTTAGACAGCAAGGAGACAAATAACCCTATTAAAAAATGGGGTTCAGAGCTAAACAGAGAATTCACAGCTGAGGAATGCCGAATGGCTGAGAAACACCTAAAGAAATGTTCAACATCGTTAGTCATAAGGGAAATGCAAATCAAAACAACCCTGAGATTTCACCTCACACCAGTGAGAATGGCTAAGATCAAAAACTCAGGTGACAGCAAATGCTGGCGAGGATGTGGAGAAAGGGGAACACTCCTCCATTGTTGGTGGGGTTGCAGACTGCTACAACCATTCTGGAAATCAGTCTGGAGGTTCCTCAGAAAATTGGACATTGAACTGCCAGAGGATCCAGCTATACCTCTCCTGGGCATATACCCAAAAGATGCCCCAACATATAAAAAAGACACGTGCTCCACTATGTTCATCGCAGCCTTATTTATAATAGCCAGAAGCTGGAAAGAACCCAGATGCCCCTCAACAGAAGAATGGATACAGAAAATGTGGTACATCTACACAATGGAATATTACTCAGCTATCAAAAACAATGACTTTATAAAATTCGTAGACAAATGGTTGGAACTGGAAAATATCATCCTGAGTGAGCTAACCCAATCACAGAAAGACATACATGGTATGTACTCATTGATACGTGGCTATTAGCCCAAATGCTTGAATTACCCTAGATGCCTAGAACAAATGAAACTCAAGACGGATGATCAAAATGTGAGTGCAGATCGCTTATGAGAGACACAGCCAGAATACAGCAAATACAGAGGCGTATGCCAGCAGGAAACCACTGAACTGAGAACGGGACCCCTGTTGAAGGAATCAGAGAAAGAACTGGAAGAGCTTGAAGGAGCTCGAGACCCCATATGTACAGCAATGCCAACAACCAGAGTTTCCAGGGACTAAGCCACTACCCAAAGACTATACATGGACTGACCCTGGACTCTGACCTCGTAAGTTGCAATGAATATCCTAATAAAGCACCAGTGGAAGGGAAGCCCTGGGTCCTGCTAAAGACTGAACCCCTAGTGAACTAGACTGTTGGGAGGGGGCAGCAATGGGGGAGGGTTGGGAGGGAACACCCATAAGGAAGGGGGAGGGGGAGGGATGTTTGCCCGGAAACCGGAAAAGGGAATAACATTCGAAATGTATATAAGAAATACTCAAGTTAATAATAAAAAAAAAAAAGTAGATAACATTTTCATTGTTACACTCTGAGTCAAATCAAATGTGCTTCTCACTGCACTGCCAATTACTTCAGAAAAAAATTTCTTGTGATGAAAAAGAAAGGTTCTGTTATATCTGAATTGTTTCTGGCTGCTAGCTTTAATTCTAGCATATATTTGAAGACATTTGTTTTATTATTCATCTCTCTCTAATCCCTGCTTTAGCTTGAGTAGAGAGATCACCTCAGGCGTGCATGTGTGCTACTACCTCATAACCTCCACTTCCCCTCTCTTACGTACCATACAGCAGGGGTTTCCTTTACATCTTCCTCATTGAGGAAGCTGTGTGACAGACCATTTTAGTTGAATAATCTCGGTATTTCCTGTGGTAGAATATGGAGTGATAAATGGAAGGATTATATATGTTTAACATTTTTTTCTGTCTTATGTATTTCTTACATATCTGATGAGTTCAGACTTTCAGTGAATGAATTTTATGATCTCAGCTGGCTCCTGTCCTATAGCAAGAGAAGAAACCTTGATTATTTTTATTGTTCTTCAGGTCTTTCTGCTGGAAAAGAAAGGGTAATTTGATGTCCTAGGATTGTTTGTAAAATGGAGTGGGTATTGCATAGGGTTATTAATTTGAGCTCACACCCTTTCCAAGGTTGTGTGAAATGTTAACACACCCAAACCTTTTCTAACCTTCTCATTAAACAAGGTAAGTTTTAGTGTGAATTTTGAGAGCCCAGTGATATGTTTTCAGGTTTAGAATGGTTGGGTAATTTAGTTCAAGTACAATAATAAAATCTTCTTACAAGTTATCCAAATAGGGAATTTATGCTATAGCTTTGTACTTTAAAAATCTGTACAAAAGTTGTAAAAACAAAACAAAACAAAGAAAACTATTGTTGTATTAGAATCTGAATGGATCCATTACTGGTTAAGTATGCTTTGCAGATATGTTGACTCCTGCCCAGAGATGGTGTGGACACCTGTACAGACTAGTTTTGTGTTTTCTGAAACTCATGGCACATGCATAGGGGAAAACTTAGAGGGAAAATAAAAATATTAGAAAAAGTTACTCATAAATTTTAGGTAGAGTAAGATTGACAGAAACTAACTCATGCTTCTATACCACTTTTCTATGGTGAGCACTGCTGGGTAGTATTTATGCCTTTAATTAAACAAAAGTGCCATGTGTTGCTATTCAAATTTACATTTAAATTAGTTAAAAATAGAATTTAAAAATTAATTTGGGTTCTTTACTTGATGTGACAAGATTTTAAACCCTCATGGGCCTAGCATTTGGTCTATACAGAGTAGGCTGTAGTCACAGAATGTTTTCATCTACAGTGCTACTTTAAGGTATGTACTACTAACTAAGACTTGTTTACTGACAGAAAATTCACACTAAAACTTACACCCACACAAGTGAAATATTATACCCAAGGTCACATTGCCAGTAAGGAACAGAGCCAAGATTTGAAGCCTTCGGTAAGTATAATTTCTGCTCTACTGATACTATGTTTTCCTGCTTATAGTCAGTTTGTTAATAAAATAGTCATGGCCTGGTAGTTTCACAGTGACAAATTACAGTTGGTATTTTTAAAAAGTAGAATTATAAATACACAATTTTTAAAACTATAACTTTGTTAACACAAATGAAAAATGAGAGAAAAGATTGGCCATATTTAAATCTTGCAATGGCTATATTCTTAAAGTCAAGTGAGAGCATCAGCTGAGGTTTTCTCTCTCTCTCTCTCTCTCTCTCTCTCTCTCTCTCTCTCTCTCTCTCTCTCTCTCTCTCTCTCTTAATTGCTTCCCTCCAGCAATAGCTATAATGCACTCTGTTTTCTGCTTGCTCTCATTGTCTTTGTTAGTGCTATCGCTTTCCAGAATTTTTGTATTGCTATTGCTGGTTCATATTTGGGGATTTCTTTAGCAAATGTCAGATTTTTAAGCATTCTCTTTTTGTCTCTTAAGCCATGTATTTCTCCTGCCCAGAAGGTTGGCATCACTGTGGATGGATGGACACAGAACTGCGTGCAGCAAGGTTCCAAGAACAGTGATGCAGGGGAGGCGGGGACTCAAGTGAAGTAGAACAGTTCCAGTCCACATTGGCTACGTTCATGTCTTAATAGTTGATGTGGATCTGGTCCGGGCTGATGTGCGAGTGATTGGACAGCAGGCCATACAGCAGCTTGCTGTAGGTGTGACTCTGAGCGCTGTCTTTCCTGCCAATGCTGTGCGGGCTGCAGGGAGCGCAATAGTCGCTTAAGCCTCTAAAAGTCAAGAGCTGGTCCAGGACCACATGCACTGCTATGTCCTGTGCCAGCTTGCTGGTGGCCTGTATTCTTTCTGAGACTGACCTAAGTCTTCTGGTAACTAAAGTATTTGTCATTATTTGGCCATCACAACAATAGAAGACTTGGAATTCTAGAATAAAAAAATGTAAGCTGTCTAGGCTAGAAAATTTTGCCTTTGTTTTGTTTGAGTACTCATCATTTGAGAAGAAAAGAAGGGGTTAGGGATTTAGCTCAGTGGTAAAGTGCTTGCCTAGCAAGCACAAGGCCCTGGGTTCGGTCCCCAGCTCCGGAAAAAAAAAAGAAGAAGAAAAGAAGTGGAAATCTGTTTTCTATTTACAGTTGCCATCTCCTGTGATACTTGCAGATGATATTCCTACCAGAAACATTTTAACTCTGTCAAGATACATATGGCCCATGAAGTGGGTGATAAAGAGATCTGTCCATGCAGTCCTGTGTTTGCCTGTGGTTTCATTGACTATTTTGTACACATCTAGGGGCTAAGGATGCAAAGATGATTTTCTTGGTGCTTCAAAATCTCAATGGAGAGATAATCGCTCAGAGCAGTACTCTAGACGAAGTTAAACAAGTGTTCCAAGGGAGCAACTGTAATGGGCTATGTCTACAAGACACATGATCTGAGAAAGGAAGTCTTCATTTTGAGTAAGAGGATTTTTTTGGGGGAATCTGATAAAAGCCAAGAGTGTTCATGTTGGAAGTGGTTATAAGACTGAAGGTGTTATGGTGATGTTTTACCTCAGGATTCAAGAATAATGCCAGAACAAAAGGAAAGTCAGGGCTGGAGAGAAGGTTTAGCAGTTAAGATCACTAACTGCTCTTACAGAGGTTTTGAGTTCAATTCCCAGCCACCACATGATGGCTTACAACCACCAATGAGATCTGATGCCTTCTTCTGGTGTGCATGAAGACAGAGACTCTGTACACATACAAATAAATAAATAAATAAGAAAGAAAGAAAGAAAGAAAGAAAGAAAAGAAAAGAAAGATGAAACACATACAAGGAAATTCACACTAGAGCATTTTGAACATTATAATGGGATTCAATATATAAGTCATACTTTTGAGCTATTATGCTGATTTTTATGTGGTGCAAAACAGTGTCATACATGTTAGACAAACCTTCTGCCACAGAGCTTCATCCATAGATCTGAAGTATTTTTTAATTGAAAATTTGATATGATTATATAGGTTGAACACTGACTTCAATACACATACCTAAATGCATATGTGCGGGCATAAACAACATATACAAAATACGATTCTGATGGTTGCTGTGAGGTAGAATAGAAGATTGGTAAAAGGGGAGGAAGCAGGTAAAAATGACTTCAGTTTATAATTTGGATAAAGTATATAAAGACGTTTGGAAGAAAAGCACTTTGAACTCCCCTGATGAATCCATTTAATTTTGTGAGCATGTTTTTTCATTAAATGGTCTGCACTCAAGGAGAACAATATTTCTTCACTCTGTGCTCAAATGGTAATTCTGGCTTATCTCAGTAGCTTTCTTGGCAGTTGCTATGTACTGGAGAGCAATCTCACTTTTATATATTGAAAAGCACAATCCGGTCTATTGTCTTCAAAATGAAACTCTATAAGAAGGCAAATATCATAATTACAGTAGCAACAAAAAGTGCCCATAATAAGAAATGTTTATGAGCAGAATGAAGAACACACTTTAAAGGATTCCAAATAGGAGTTAACAATAGCACATACCATATTCCTGAATTGGAAAGCAGATGACACTAATTTCAGTACTATGTTCACTTGAAAATGTACTGAAATATCAGTAGGGTTTTTAAGAAAACAAGTCAAGCCAATTTTGCAATTCTTGTGTAAAAATCTGCAATCTAGAAAGACCATGAGAACTCTCAAAGGGCATGGAGGAACTAGCATGTCCTTACTGGATATTAACATGCAGAGTAAATTGTCAGTAAGTCAACATTTAGTTCTCTGGTGTGTTTAGACATACCACAATAGAATAGAAAGTTTATAAATAACATCAGATAAATGCGATAATTTCGTACATGATAAAAACAACATTTCACTTAAGCAAAAGAGGGTGGGGGTGGATTGGTGACACACCACACAGCTAAATTGGTATAGTTCTTGCCTAGCATATTCCAAAGCCTTGAGTCTATCTGCAACATCAAATAAAACCAAGTGTTCTGGTCCAGGCTTATAATCTCAGCTGGAGAATTCATGGTCCCCTTGATCTCCTTCAGTTTTGTTATTTCTCTGGCTAATGCTTGTACTGTACTGGATAGGTTTAGTGGAATTTTGTTGAATTTCTCTCCATTTAAGCTGATGTTGGCTATGGGCTTGCTGTAAACTGCCTTTATTATGTTTATGTATGTCTCTTCTATCCCAAATCTCTTCAGACTTTTTACTATAAAGGGTAGTAGATTTTGTCAAAGGCCCTTTCTCGTCTAATGTGATGAACATGTGAATTTTGTCTTGAAGTTTGGTTTATGTGGTGGATTGCATTTATCTATTTACCTGTGATGAACCATCTCTGCATCACTGGAATGAAGCCTGCTTCTTGGATTTGGCTTGATTTGGTTGGCAAGTAATTTATTGATCATTTCTGGATCAACATTCATAAAGAAATTTTGATCTTTAATCTTTCTTTATTGGGTCTTAGTGGTTTGGGTATCAGGGTAACTGTGGCCTTATAAAATGAATTGATCAATCTTCCTTCTGTTACTGTTTTGTGAGGTAATTTAAGACGTGTTGGAGTTAATTCTTTTTTTTTCTCCCCCCTCTGCTGGAGTTAATTCTTTCTTGAAAGGGGGTAGAATTCTATAATAATACCATTTGGCGCTGGGCTTTTGTAGATAGGAGACTTTTATGTCTGTTCTATTTCACTAGGGGTTATAAATCTGTTTAAATTGCTTATCTGATTTTGATTTAAATTTGGTAAGTGGTATCTACTAAGAAAATGATCAATTTCTTTTAGATTTTCCTATTTGTTAAGAGTTCAGGTCTTTAAACTATATTCTTATGATTGTGTGATTTTCCTCAGTGTCTGTTCTTCTGTCTGCCCCTTCCTTTTCTTACTATTTTAATTTGGATATTCTTTGCTCTACTTTTAGTTAACTTGGATAAGGATTTGTCATCTTGTTTTTCCCCCAAAGAGCAAACTCTTTGTTTCATTACTTCTTTGTAGTGTTCTCTTTATTCCTATTTTATTGATTTCAACTCTGATTATTTCTTGACCTAGTTCTGGATTTATATTTATTGTTGTAGTTGATGCTCTAGACCTTTCAGGTATGTTCTTTAGTTGCTAGAATGAGATTTCTCCTGTTCTTTTATGTAGGCATTAGATGCTATCAACTTTCCTCTTAGCCCTGTTTTCACTGAGTCCCATAAATTTGGGTATGTTGTATAACTCATTGTCATTCAATTCTAGAAAGTCTTTAATTTTTTTGCTCGATTTCTATCTTGACTTGTTTTTCATTCAGTAAAGTGTTATTCAGCAGGAGATCTCAGAGGAGACAACTACTTCTGTCCATATTCCTGAGGGACCTAGGAGCAGTCAGGCGCAGGACCCTTCTGCCTGCTCAGAGAGAAGAAAGCCAGTCACTAGGAGCACCATCACACCTGAGAGCAGAGGTAAGAAAACCCTTCTGCTCCAAGCAGCATAACTTTAGAAACCAGAACAACTTCTGTTCCCAGGCTTCACAGGTAACAGGAAACCAGGAACAACAAGTCATCGACACAACTGCCAAAAAAAAAAAAAAAAAAAAAAAAAAAAAAAGGCAAAAAAGCTACAAACCAGGAAATCCAGGACACAATGAGAAGATCAAACCTAAGGATACTAGGTATAGAAGAGAGTGAAGATACCCAGCTTAAAGGGCCAGTAAATATCTTCAACAAAATTATAGAAGAAAACTTCCCTAACCTAAAGAAAGAGATGCCCATAAACATACAAGAAGCCTACAGAATTCCAAGTAGATTGGACCAGAAGAGAAATTCCTCCCGTCACATAATAGTCAAAACACCAAATGCATAAAGCAAACAATATTAAAAGCAGTAAAGGAAAAAGGTCAAGTAACATATAAAGGCAAACCTATCAGAATTACACCAGACTTCTTACCAGAGACTTTGAAAACCAGAAAATCCTGGGCAGGTGTCATACAGACTCTAAGAGAACACAAATGATAGTCTAGGCTACTATATCCAGCAAAATGCTCAATTAATATAGATGGAGAAACCAAGATATTCCATGACAAAACCAAATTTACACAATATCTTTCTACAAATCCAGCCTTATGAAAGATAATAGATGGAAAACTCCAACACAAGGAGGGAAACTACACCCTAGAAAAAGCAAGAAAGTAATCTTCTTGCAAGAAATCCAAAAGAAGAGAGCCACAGAACAGAATTTCACCTCAGGCAACAAAAATAACAGGAAGTGACAATCACTATTCCTTAATATCTCTCAACATCAACGGGCTCATTTCCCCAATAAAAAGACATAGATTAACAAACTGGATACGCAATGAGGACCCTGCATTCTGCTGCCTACAGGAAACACACCTCAGTAACAAAGACAGACACTACCTCAGAGTGAAAGGCTGGAAAACAATTTTCCCAGCAAATGGTCCAAAGAAACAAGCTGGAGTAGCCAGTCTAATATCAAATAAAATCAATTTTCAACCAAAAGCTATCAAAAAAAATAAGGAAGGATACCTCATATTCATCAAGGGAAAACTCCCCCAAGATGAACTGTCAATCCTGAATATCTATGCTTCAAATGTAATGGCACCTACATTCATAAAAGAAACCTTATTAAGCTCAAAGCACACATTGCACCTCACACAATAATAGTGGGAGACTTTAACACCCCATTCTCAGCAATGGACAGATCATGGAAACAGAAACTAAACAGAGACATAGAGAAACTAACAGAAGTTATGAACCAGATGGACTTAACAGATATTTATAGAACATTTCATCATAAAACAAAAGAATATACCTTCTTCTCAGCACTTCATTGCACCTTCTCCAAAACTGACCATTTAATCAGTAACAAAACAGACCTCAACAGATAATCCCATGCATCCTATCAGATCACCACGGACTAAGGCTGGTTTTCAATAACAACAAAAGTGACAGAAAGCCCGCATACACATGGAAGCTGAACAATGCTCTACTCAATGAAAACTTGGTTAAGGAAGAAATGAAGACAGAAATTAAAGGCCTTTTAGAATTTAATGAAAATGAAGGCACAACATACCCAAAATTATGGTACACAATGAAAGCAGTGCTAAGAGGAAAACTCAGCTCTGAGTGCCTGCAGAAAGAAACTGGAAAGAGCATATGTCAGTAGCTTGACAGCACACATAAAATCTCTAGAACAAAAAGAAGCAAATACACCCAGGAGGAGTAGAAGGCAGGAAATAATCAAACTCAGGGCTGAAATCAACCAAGTAGAAACAAAAAGGACTATACAAAGAATCAACAAAACCAGGAGCTGGTTCTTTGAGAAAATCAACAAGATAGATAAACACTTAGCCAGACTAACCAGAGGGCCCAGAGATAGTATCCAAATTAACAAAATCAGAAATGAAAAAGGAGACTTAACAACAGAATCTGAGGAAATCCAAAAAATCATCAGATCCTACTACAAAAGCCTATATTCAACAAAACTGGAAAATATGGATGAAATGGACACATTTCTCAACAGATACCAGGTACCAAGTTAAATCAGGATCAGATGAACATGTAAACAGTTCCATAACTACTAAAGAAATAGAAGCAGTTATTAAAAGTTTCCCAGCCAAAAAAAGCCCAGGACCAGATGGGTTTACTGCAGAATTCTATCAGACCTTCATAGAAGACCTAATACCAATATTCTTCAAACTATTCTACAAAATAGAAACATAAGGAACACTAACCAATTCCTTCTATGAAGCCACCATTATGCTTATACCTAAACCACACAAAGACCCAACAAAGAAAGAGAACTTTAGGCCAAGTTTTCTTATGAGTATCAATGCAAAAATAATAAACAGAATCCAAGAACACATCAAAATGATTATCCATCATGATCAAGTAGGTTTCATCTCAGGGATGAAGGGATAGTTCAATATATGGAAATCCATCTACATAATCCACTATATAAACAATCTCAAATAAAAAAAAAACCACACGACCATCTCATTAGATACTGAGAAATCATTTGACAAAAGTTCGACCTCCCTTCATGTTAAAAGTCTTGAAAAGATCTGGAATTCAAGGCCCATACCTAAACATATTAAAAGCAATATACAGCAAACCAGTAGCCAATATCAAACTAAATGGAGAGAAACTTGAAGCAATCCCATTAAAATCAGGGACTAGACAAGGCTGCCCACTCTCTCCCTACTTATTCAATATAGTACTCAAAGTCCTAGCCAGAGCAATCAGGCTATAAAAGGAGGTCAAAGGGATACAGATTGGAAAGGAAGAAGTGAAAATATCATTATTTGCATATGATATGATAGTATACTTAAGTAACCCTAAAAGTTCTACCAGAGAACTACTAAACCTGATAAACAACCTCAGCAAAGTGGCTGGGTATAAAATTAACTCAAATAAATCAGTAGCCTTCCTCTACTTAAAGTATAATGAAATTAGGCTGAGAATGAAATTAGGAAAATGACACCCTTCACGATAGTCACAAATAACATAAAGTATCTTGGTGTGACTCTGACCAAGCAAGTGCAAGATCTGTATGACAAGAACTTTAAGTCCCTGAAGAAAGATATTGAAGAAGATCTCAAAGGATGGAAAGATCTCCCATGCTCATGGATTGGCAGGATTAATATAGTAAAAATGACCATTTTGCCAAGAGCAATCTACTGATTTAATGCAATCCCCCTCAGAATTCCAACTCAGTTCTTCATAGAATTAGAAAGAACAATTTGCAAATTCATTTGGAATAACAAAAAAACCCAGGATAGTGAAAACTATCTTCAACAGTAAAAGAACTTCTGGGGGGATCACCATCCCTGGCCTCAAGCAGTATTACAGAGCAGTAGTAATAAAAACTATATGGTATTGGTACAGAGACAGACAGGTAGACCAATGGAATAGAATCGAAGACCCAGAAATGAACTCACACACCTATGGTCACTTGATCTTTGACAAAGGAGCTAAAACCATCCAGTAGAAAAAAGAGCATTTTCAACAAATGGTTCTGGTTCAACTGGAGGTCAGCATGTAGAAAAATGCAAATCGATCCATTCTTATCACCCCGTGCAAAACTCAAATCCAAGTGGATCAAGGACCTCCATATCAAACCAGATTCACTCAAACTAATAGAAGAAAAAGTGGGGAAGAGTCTCATTCACATGGGCACTGGGGAAAAAGTTCCTGAACAGAACACCAATGGCGTATGCTCTAAGATCAAGAATCAACAAACAGGACCTCATAAAATTGCAAAGCTTATGTAAGGCAAAGGGCACTATCATTAGGGCAAAATGGCAACCAACAGATTGGGAAATGGTCTTTACCAATCCTACATCCAATAGAGTGCTAATATCCAATATATACAAAGAACTCAAAAAGTTAGACTCCAGAAAGTCAAATAACCCTATTAAAAATGGGGTACAGAGCTAAACAAATAATTCTTAGCTGAGGAATAATTGCCAGTAGCTAGGAAGGACCCAGATATCCCTCAACAGAGGAATGGATACAAAAAATGTGATACATTATACAATGGATACTATTCAGCTATTAAAAACAATGACTTCATGAAATTCATAGGCAAATAGATGGAACTAGAAAATATCATCCTGAGTGAGGTAACCCAATCTCTCTCTCTCTCTCTCTCTCTCTCTCTCTCTCTCTCTCTCTCTCTCTCTCTCTCTCTCTCTCACACACACACACACACACACACACACACACACACACACACACACACACACACACACACACACACACACCAAAAATACACATGGTATGCACTCACTAATAAGTGGATATTAGCCCAAAATCTGGAATTGCCCAACATACAATCCACAGACCACATGAAATTCAAGAAGAAAGATGACCAAAGTGTGGATGCTTCAGTCCTTCTTAAAAGGGTGAACAAAATATTCATAGGAGGGGATATGGAGACAAAGATTGGAGCAGAGACTGAAGGAATGGCCATTCAGATCCTGCCCTCTATGGATATACAGGTCATATATATACAGTCACTAAAATTAGATAATATCCATGAAGCTAAGAAGTACATGCTGACAGGATCCTGATATAACTGTCTCCTGATAGACTCAACCAGAACATGACAAATATAGAGGCAAATGCAGCAACCCATTGAACTGAGAATGGAGTTCCCGTTATAGGAATTACAGAAATGACTGAAGGAGCTGAAGGGTCATGCAACCCCATAAGAACAACAATACCAACCAACCAGAGCTCCCAGGGACTAAACAACCACCCAAAGAATACACATGGACAGACCCATGGCTCCAGCTGCATATTTAGCAGAGGATGGCCTTGTTGGGCAACAATGGGAGGAGAAGCCCTTGGTCCTGCCAAGTATAGGGGAATGTCGAGGGGAGGTGGAAAGGAGTGGTGTTTGTTGATGGAGAACACCCTTATAGAAGAATGGAAGGGGGATGAGTTAGGGGCCTTATGGCTGGGGAAACTGGGAAAGGGAATAACATTTGAAATGTAAATTGAAAAACGCAATAAAAAAGGAAAAATTAGAAAATCTGTTAACGTTCTTAACAAGAACAAGAACAACAAGAACAAGAACAAGAACAACAACAACAACAACAACAACAACAACAACAGAGTTGTTCAGTTTCCGTGAGTTTGTAAGCTTTATTAATTCTTTTGTTGTTGATACACAGCTTTTAATCCATGTGGTCTGATAAGATGTAGGGAGTTCTTTCCACATTTTTAAATCTATCGATACTTGCTTTGTGTCGAAGTATGTAGTCAATTTTTGAGAAAGTCCCATGAGGTGCAGAGAAGAAGTTATATTCTTTTGTGTTTGGGTAAAATGTTCTGTCCATATCTGCTAGGTCCTTTGGCATATATTTTCTGTTAGCTCCAGTATTTTTCTGCTTAGTTTTTGTTTGAATGTCCTGTCTATTGGTGAGAGTAGGGTATTGAAGTCTGCCATTATCAGTGTAGTAGTCAATATGTGATTTCAGCTGGAGTAGTGTTTCCCTTACACATTGGACAGGAAGAAACTGAAGTATCTTTATTTGCTAATGATATGATAGTAACCATAAGTGACCTTAAAATTCTACCAGGGATCTGCTAAAGCTGACAAGAACATTCAGCAAAGTAGCTGTCTACAAAAATCACTCAGAAAAATTAGTAGCCCTCCTGTATACAAATGATATATGGACTAAGAAAGAAATCAGATAAATAACACCCTTTATAATAGCCTCAAATAATATAAAATATCTTGAGGCAACTCTAGCTATGTGTCTTAGGGTTTTATATTAATGAGAAGAGACACCATAACCACAGTAACTATTATAAAAAACATTTAATTGAGGCTGTATTATACTTTAGAGATTTAGTCCATTGTCTTCATGGCAGAAACAATGGCAATATGTGCATATGCATGGTACTGGAGAGGTAGCCAAAAGTTTTTTTTTTTTTTTTTTGCATATTATAA